>NC_092149.1:11593517-11801017 GCF_045791955.1 Oncorhynchus clarkii lewisi | reverse complement strand
GTGGGATAAGATGGAAGGAGATGGATTTTGGCCGACATTCTGCACATTTTCTCATCTGGGAAACATTTGACCTCAATACAGTTTTCTGCCCCAAAACTAAAATCTGTTATGAACAGAGTGGACTACATTTAGTAGATTTTAACCTTTGCCAAAGTTGTAAAAAATGGCATTGTTTAGAAGGAATGCAAAGGCTAATTGAGTTATTGCACACGCTCACTCCACAAAGTAGGCGTTTCCTAATGGAAATATGCAGATGTATGCTAGAACGAGCTAATAGGATCTCGCTAGCTTGTGCTTGGCTCTGGCCACCATTTTGCTTGTTCTGCCCACTATGACTCATTTGTTTCATTTGGAAAGATAGGATGTGGTCTATTTTGGTTTAGTTATAAAAAAATCTTTGATTATACCACTGTAAATTGAGGAACACGTACAGGAAACTTATGGTTTCTTGTTGTATTTTACTCAACTCAAAAGTTCTGTCAAAGTCACCACAAAATGTGTTAATGTAGCCTAAATGTAGCGTAAAATATGATGAGGTTATTAGCCTACAGGCTAGTAAAAATGTTATTTGTTTTAGCTTACCCATAGCTTTGACTGAAAGATGCCTGCCAGCTTGTTGGCTCTTTTCACTCCCCCTGGACCTGGCTATCAGGGGGATTCAGAAGGTTGTGGTGTATGACCTGGACCTGGCTATCAGGGGAATTCAGAAGGTTGTGTTTTATGACCTGGACCTGGCTATCAGGGGGATTCAGAAGGTTGTGGTTTATGACCTGGACCTGGCTATCAGGGGAATTCAGAAGGTTGTGGTGTATGACCTGGACCTGGCTATCAGGGGGTTTCAGAAGGTTGTGGTTTATGACCTGGACCTGGCTTTCAGGGGGATTCAGAAGGTTGTGGTTTATGACCTGGACCTGGCTATCAGGGGAATTCAGAAGGTTGTGGTTTATGACCTGGACCTGGCTATCAGGGGGATTCAGAAGGTTGTGGTTTATGACCTGGACCTGGCTATCAGGGGGATTCAGAAGGTTGTGGTTTATGACCTGGACCTGGCTATCAGGGGGATTCAGAAGGTTGTGTTTTATGACCTGGACCTGGCTATCAGGGGGATTCAGAAGGTTGTGTTTTATGATCTGGACCTGGCTATCAGGGGGATTCAGAAGGTTGTGGTTTATGACCTGGACCTGGCTATCAGGGGGATTCAGAAGGTTGTGGTTTATGACCTGGACCTGGCTATCAGGGGGATTCAGAAGGTTGTGTTTTATGACCTGGACCTGGCTATCAGGGGGATTCAGAAGGTTGTGGTTTATGACCTGGACCTGGCTATCAGGGGGATTCAGAAGGTTGTGGTTTATGACCTGGACCTGGCTATCAGGGGGATTCAGAAGGTTGTGGTTTATGACCTGGACCTGGCTATCAGGGGAATTCAGAAGGTTGTGGTGTATGACCTGGACCTGGCTATCAGGGGGTTTCAGAAGGTTGTGGTTTATGACCTGGACCTGGCTTTCAGGGGGATTCAGAAGGTTGTGGTTTATGACCTGGACCTGGCTATCAGGGGAATTCAGAAGGTTGTGGTTTATGACCTGGACCTGGCTATCAGGGGGATTCAGAAGGTTGTGGTTTATGACCTGGACCTGGCTATCAGGGGGATTCAGAAGGTTGTGGTTTATGACCTGGACCTGGCTATCAGGGGGATTCAGAAGGTTGTGTTTTATGACCTGGACCTGGCTATCAGGGGGATTCAGAAGGTTGTGTTTTATGATCTGGACCTGGCTATCAGGGGGATTCAGAAGGTTGTGGTTTATGACCTGGACCTGGCTATCAGGGGGATTCAGAAGGTTGTGGTTTATGACCTGGACCTGGCTATCAGGGGGATTCAGAAGGTTGTGTTTTATGACCTGGACCTGGCTATCAGGGGGATTCAGAAGGTTGTGGTTTATGACCTGGACCTGGCTATCAGGGGGATTCAGAAGGTTGTGGTTTATGACCTGGACCTGGCTATCAGGGGAATTCAGAAGGTTGTGGTTTATGACCTGGACCTGGCTATCAGGGGGATTCAGAAGGTTGTGTTTTATGACCTGGACCTGGCTATCAGGGGAATTCAGAAGGTTGTGGTTTATGACCTGGACCTGGCTATCAGGGGGATTCAGAAGGTTGTGGTTTATCATAACCTGCCCGTTATGGTCACTTTGTCACAGGGAACATATCAGATGTTCCACTAAACAAACAGAGAAGGAAATATGCCTAGTAGTGGAGGACAGCACAGCGGTTGATCAAATCCCTGCCAATCTGACGAGTCCAGCCTTTCTACTCATTTGTGTTATTGTAACATCATGGAACAATGTTGCAAATGTCTATTTCGTTGAGAGCGTTTGTGGACACAATGTACCTACCATCTTGTTAACAGTGAGTATGGCTGGAGCTTTGTGAATGTGAAAGGGAGATTGCCTTCAGTAACTGTGTCAACAGGTCGTGTGTAGCCTACACATGATAGTCAGCAATGCAGTTTATGGAAATCATGTATGTAAGTGATGTTTTCTATTGAGGACTATGTTGAGCAGGCCTATAGGCTAAATCTGTTTGGCTGCTAGCGTTGTGATGACTGGTCTAATGTAGGTTGTGAAGCCAAGGAGTCGTTATGTTCGGTTCATGCATGCAGCTATCGTGCATATTTAGTATTTTTGCAATATTTCTCTCCCGAAACGGGAAGGAGCTTGGTCAGGAAGTCCCAGGATACCTGTCACCAGTGTTAAACCCTACATATCCCTTTATACTAAGAAATAACACTCCTGTCTGTCCTCTCTACCTCTCCCTTTCCCCCCTCCCCCTCTACCTCCCCTGCTCTCACCCCTCCCTCGCCCTGACCCCTCTCCCCCCTCCAGGTGCGTTACACCCAGCTGGTGCGTCAGAAGACGAGGAAGCCAGCGGGTCGATGCATGGGAGGAGTCAGGGGCGGGGGCGTGCCTGAGGGTCGTCTGGGGGCACGGGGGGGGTTCAGGAGGTCAGGATATGCCTTTGCCCACCAGGAGGGCTTTGGGGAGCTCATCACCTCTGGGAAGAACATGAGACTGTCCTCCCTGGCCCTGGCCAACTTTGCCTCCAGACACAGCTCCAGCTGGATAGACACCCTGCGCAAAAAGAAACACTCAAATACACATCCCCCGCAGAGCGCCTCAGGAGAGAGCAGCCCGGCACCTAGCTATGTGTCGGGATCGGCTCCCCCCCTGTCCAATTCATCCTCTCTCCTGGGGGGGTCGCAGGATACTCCCCTGGAGGAGGGAACACACACGCTGCCTGTCATACTCCCACAGGTGGCTTCTGGCCCTCCCACAAACACACCAGCGTTAGCTCCAGCCCAGGTCCCCTCTGCTGACGCTCTCACTCCCACCTCTGTGAGGAGTCCTGGGGGAGACTCGGTTGGTGGCTGGAACCTTAGTCTGGGCGCTGTACAGGTGAGATACTGTCATCTTCTTTAATCTGTTTCTCACACACACAACCTCACACACAACCTCACACACACAACAGTAACTGTGTGTTCCACCTGTCCTGCAGGATGCTCTATTTGGTTGGAGGGGCGGCGCCTCTCGCACCAGCGGAACCAGCAGCCCGGGACTTCCCCCTGTTCCCAAGGAAACCAACCACACCGTGTGAGACGGACAGACAGATGGACAGATGATAGAAAGAAGAAGGACAGGCTGTCATATCCCACTGGATTCTCTTGGAATACGTAAAGAAATACTGCATTTGGAAGTTTGGAATACTGAAGGTGGAATGTTTGGAATGGCACTCACCCTGGGTTAGGAAGAGATCCAAAGTGGCAGCCAATGTAGGCGGAAGGCATACACACCCATCAACACCCACTGGCATTTGTATGACACTGTCGTTGCAATAGTGTTGGTACATATATGTTTCCGTCTGAAAGACTACTGTGATTATTATTATTTGACCATGCTGGTCATTTATGAACATTTGAACATCTTGGCCATGTTCTGTTATAATCTCCACCCGGCACAGCCAGAAGAGAACTGGCCACTCCTCATACCCTGGTTCCTCTCTAGGTTTCTTCCTAGGTTTTGGCCTTTCTAGGGAGTTTTTTCTAGCCATCGTGCTTCTACACCTGCATTGCTTGCTGTTTGGGGTTTTAGGCTGGGTTTCTGTACAGCACTTTGAGATATCAGCTGATGTAAGAAGGGCTATATAAATAAATTTTATTTGAAATCAATTTTATTTGAAAGATAGTGTGTGGTAGTTGTAATAGACATGCTCAGACTACCCACAACCCACTTCTCTGTCTTCTTCAACCAATGAGGCAGGCTGAAAGAAGCACTTCTTCATGCAAATGATGTAACCATCTGCTGAAGAGCTTGGTACCACAGGGTTCCGGACAGAAACCCCGCTCCAACAGCACCGCTGTGGTTCAGACATGACTATACTATTTATACAATGGATCATATGTCATAACATCATATCAGATTGGTTCAAAACAAAGTATTGAATTGAGTCTTTATGACAGAAGAGAGGTTCATTTGATGGTCAGAAAGGTGGTGAATTGAGTCTTTATGACAGAAGAGAGGTTCATTTGATCATCAGGAAGGTGGTGAATTGAGTCTTTATGACAGAAGAGAGGTTCATTTGATGGTCAGAAAGGTGGTGAGTGTAGTCTTTATGACAGAAGAGAGGTTAATTTGATAGTCAGAAAGGTGGTGAATTGAGATGAAATAGCAGAATGAGTGTTTTTTATGATGAGCTGCTGTTAGACATAGTACTCCAATTCACCTGTCTGTATCCAGCTGTTAACCAATCATAAACATGTCTTTAATAGGCCAAGTAATGCTATCTACCTTCTCTAATAATGTATGACACCGTGTAAACCAATGCAGTAGTGTAGAGCTGTCCCTCTAACCTGTACAGTCTGTATGAGGAATGTATCTAGAACCTTATCAGTGGTCCTGGTCTTTGTATTCATGATTACATGTTGCTGTGTCACCATGCCCAAAGGCTTAGTCAAATCAGACAGGCTGCACCATCCTACACTCTTATGGGTACATACTACTGTACATTCTCTATCTGTCTGCCTGACTGAAATCTTCACATACATAGTCCGTCTGTTGTTTTAGCCAATAACTTGGCAGGACACTGAGGGGTTCAGTCAGCCAACCAATGACTGAAGAATGCAGGATGCTGTCCTTGCTGGAATGTTGTAGTATATGTCATCATAAGTTCATGGGCAGAGTTTCTGTGTTCACTATAGTTCTCAGTGAGAACACCATTTTAACCTTACAGGACACAGCAAGACTCCTCTTCGTCATGTTCTTCTTCATCCTCCTCCACTGCACCATATTGGTGACCTGCTGCTGGGCCCACAGACAGAACTACAGTTATATCTCTGACTCTGAGCCCCACCTGTGGGCTTAAGAGAGAGGAGATGGACTTCTAACAACAACCTGGACCTCCATGTTGCTTTGGGGCGGACTGACTCTGAGGCGTTGTGAGAGACAATGGACAATAAGCCCTCTATGGCGTCCATGTTGCTTTGGGGCGGACTGAGTGTGGGAAAAGTATGTTAATATGGGCTTATGCAGTCAGACAGGAACCTGTAGTTCCCTAGAGACTGAGCTGGTCTAGGAACAGGAGAACGTGTTAATGAACGGAGGCTTGGGAGGGAGGGATCAGGGTTATTATTATTAAGCCTTAATAAATCCACAGTAATGATGATCAACCCAGTTCATCCCTCTACTAGGCATGTCATCATGTAACGTATTCCTTCTATACAGCAGGAGAAACAAACCCAGTCCTCCAGGGCCACTGGAATGATGCTCTCACTGTTGTACTCTACAGCATACAGCTTCTGGTTAGAAAGATATAGGGTGAAACTAGGTGAGACAGCTGTTGTACTCTACAGCATACAGCTTCTGGTTAGAAAGATTATAGGGTGAAACCAGCACGCACAACCAGTCTCTGCTGGACCTGTCTCTCCCTGCTGTAGAAGGCTCAAACCACCTGTAAGTCAGTGCAACTCAATATCACACTCAATTTGTGCAAATATGTACAAAAAGTATTTCAGCAGATTTTATGTATTTTTATGTGGCTTAATTTGTGTGAAAATACAATAAAAATTGCTCTTAGGTTTGCCCCCCAAAAATGTATTTTCCTATGAATGAAGTTGCACAAAAATGTGTCTTTTCACACTAATTAAGCCACACAAAAACACACAAAATCTGCTTAAATACTTTTTGTACATATTTGCACGAGTTGAGTGTGAGATTGTGTTGCAACGTGTTATAAAGTGCTTGAATTGTGCCAGAACGCAGAAGTACAGAGTATCGCACCTCAAATGTATTACTGTTTTGAGTTTTGGCACCTCTTACAGAGTTTTGCTTTAAAATATTGTGCCGTTCTGCCAGTGGCACATAATTATAAACAGTAGGGGCGCCCAAAATAAGTACTGTCATCTATTTCAGTCCACTTCAAGCACTGGTGTCATAGATAGATACAGCAGGTTGATGTTGGGTTTCAGTGAGAACGTTCAAGTTAAGAAAGTTACTCAAGTCTTTGTAAATCCAAAGAGGAAGTGTCAACTGAAATATAATTATTTACAGTTGACATCAAAGTATGATTTCATTTGTAGGGTGACTGTACAGGGAATAATGTTTATAATAAGGGAAACAATCAATCTAACCAATTTATAGCACTTTTTACAGACGTTTGTCTCAATGTTCTTAACCGCAACCCGGGCCTTATCTCCATAACCAAAAGAACAAAACAATGTGAACGTGGCCTTCGGAGAAGCAGGTTATTATTACTGACCATGTCATTAGGACATGTCAAGATTACAACAAAATGTTTGCTCAATCTCCTGAAAAAGCAGTGTACTACGTAAACCTAGTGTTTGTTTTGTCACATACTCTCCCCAGCGCGCTGGCTCCGCAAAAGTGCTTCTGGCCTTTCGCCCTTCAAACATGGACAGTTTTATCTGGAAAGGAGTTTGACACATGGACACGACACTATCTGTACTTTCGCAATGTCCGATTTCTGAGAGTTAATGTTGTCTGACCAGAAGAAACTGAGATTTGGGGATATATTCTCTCTGTATCGCTGAATCGTTACATATTGCGGGATAAACTTGTAATTGTAATTTCCGATTGAGCCGACATGCAGCGTTTACCGTGAATACTGTCTCCGCTAAAGCGGGAACATTACCTTGACTTTTCAATCACGCTGTAAAGCTGAACTTCCGCGATACGGATTGAATAGAGCCCGTTGGGACTGTGTGTGTGTGTGTGAGAGAGAGAGAGAGAGAGAGGGGGGGGGGGGGTCCATTTAGTTGATGCCTGTGGTGTAATTAGGCTATTAGGACAAATTAATGTAGTTCCCTCCCCGTTTCGTCGTTTGCAAGGTTTCTACAACAGATCTGGTGATGTCTTCGCTTCTGTTATATTATTAAAACACAAAAGGTGGTCTGATCTATTTGAGTTATGTAAATCAACAGCTGCTCATAACGGCAGTCCAGACTCAGTCCAGCGGAGAGGTAGTCTGGAGAGCTTGTACGGGAACAGGGACAACTTGTATAACGTTTTTTTTCTGCGTTTCAAATGAGTGTTAATTGATGTCTGAAAGGGAGCAGCTTTATAATCTAGTCTACTGATACGGTGTGATTGGATTTACCGACACAGAGAGATGACTCGTATGAAAGAAGCGTAAAGATGCCATCGTGGATCAGGCTGACGGTTCTCCTGTCTGCGCTGACAGTCCACTGCTTTCTGGACGGGACCTGTCCGCGGAGAGGTAGGTTTATTTTATTACTGGATTATATCAATCAAATATTTAATAGATCTTGTTTCATGCTTATAGGCTAATTATTTTATGTTCAGTTATGTTTAGGGTGTCCACCCACTGCCCAGAGCGGGGGAACTCGCTATGGTGATGAAATGTCACTTTCCTTATGTTATAAAATACATTTTAAGAAGGGGCATTTTCATGGAAAAGTCCCCATGAAGTTATCAAATTAGATATTTGGAGCATATCAAATTGGGTGTCAAATGAAAGCTAACAGTTTATATTTTGGGGGAAATAAAGGCATGGATGCATTTTTCTTAAATGTTCCATCTTAAAATTTTGGCATAAGTAAAGGCTTTGATTTGTGGATGAACAGAGGGAAAAGGGGTTTCCACTTCACAATAACAGCACTTACAGTTGTCCAGGGAAGCTCTAGCAGGGCAAACATTTGATGAACTAACTTGTTGGAAAGGGGGAATCCTATGACAGTGCCACGTTGAAAGTCACTGAGCTCTTCAGTAAGGCTATTCTACTGCCAATGTTTGTCTATGGAGATTGCATGGCTGTGTGCTCGATTTTATACACCTGTCAGCAACAGGTGTGGCTGAAATAGCCGAATCCGCTAATTTGAAGGGGTGTCCACATACGTTTGTATCATTAGCATTATATCCAAAAAGTTGGATTTCGTAACCTAAATATAGAACTTTGTAGACAGAGTGGTGTTGCCTTCTCATATGGACTATTGAGGATTTTACATGTTGTGGTGGTCATCTGCAAAGTTGTTTCTGCTAGTCGCAAAAAGCTAAATTAACATGACATGAGCTGAATTGCATGTAAAAGGCTTTTGGTAAGCTCAGTGCTCTGTTGACATTTTACAGAGATAGGGTACTAGGGGGTAACTAGGCCCCCCTAAGAACAATGTCTAATTGCTGACACAAAAAAAAGCTATGTTCTGAGGGGGAAAAAATGGTATGTATGGCCTAGCCAGTCTCCAGATCTCAACCCATTAGAAAATATTTGGAGGGAGTTGAAAGTCTGTGTTGCCCAGCAACAGACCCAAAACATCACTGCTCTAGAGGAGATCTGCATGGAGGAATGGGCCAAAATTCCAGCAACAGTGTGTGAAAACCTTGTGAAGACTTACAGAAAACGTTTGACCTCTGTCATTTCCAACAAAGGGTATATAACAAAGTATTGAGAAACTTTTATTATTGACCAAATACTTATTTTCCACCATAATTTGCAAATAAATTCATAAAAAATCCTGCAATGTGATTTTCTGGATTTTTTTTCTAATTTTGTCTGTCATGGTTGAAGTGTACCTATGATGAAAATTACAGGCCTCTCTCATCTTTTTAAGTGGGAGAACTTGCACAATTGGTGGCTGACTAAATACTTTTTTGGACATGATTTGGAAAGGCACACTCCTGTCCACAAGGTCCCACAGTCGACAGTGCCAGAGCAAAAACCAAGCCACGAGGTCGAAGGAATTGTCCGTAGAGCTCTGAAACAAGACTGTGTCGAGGCACAGATCAGGGAAAGGGTACCAAAAAAATTCTGCCGCATTAATGGTCCCCAAGAACACAGTGGCCTCCATCATTCTTAAATGTAAGAAGTTTGGAACCACCAACACTCTTCCTAGAGCTGGCTGCCTGGCCAAACTGGACAATCAGGGGAGAAGTGCCTTTGTGAGGGAGGTGACCAAGAACCCGATGGTCACTCTGACAGAGCTCCAGAGTTCCTCTGTGGAGATGGGAGAACCTTCCAGAAGGACAACCATCTCTGCAGCACTCCAGCAATCAGGTCTTTATGGTTGAGTGGTCCAAATGGAATCCACTCCTCAGTAAAAAGGCACATGACAGCCCGCTTGGGGTTTGTCAAAAGGCACCTAAAGGACTCTGACCATGAGAAACAAGATTCTCTGGTCTGATGAAACCAAGATTGAACGCTTTGGCCTGAATGCCAAGCGTCACGTCTGGAGGAAACCTGGCAACATTCCTAGAGTAAAGCATGGTGGTGGCAGCATCATGCTGTGGTGATGTTGTTCAGTGGCAGGGACTGAAAGACTAGTCAAGATCGAGGGAAAGATGAACAGAGCAGAGTACAGAGAGATCCTTGATGAAAACCTCCTCCAGAGCGCTCAGGATCTCCGACTGGGTGAAGGTTCATCTTTCAACAGGACAACGACCCTAAGCACACAGCCAAGAGAACACAGGAGGGCCTTCGGGACGAGTCTCTGAATGTCTTTGAGACCTGAAAATAGCTGTGCAGCAACACTCCCCAACCAACCTGACAGAGCTTGAGAGGATCTGCAGAGAAGAATGGGAGAAACTCCCCAAATACATGTGTGCCAAGTTGAAGCTTCATACCCAAGAATTCTCTGTAATCACAGCCAATGGTGCTTCAGCAAAGTGCTGAGTAAATGGTCTGAATACTTACAGTTGAAGTCAGAAGTTTACATACGCTTAGGTTGGAGTTATTAAAACTCGTTTTTCAACCACTCCACAAATGTATTGTTAACAAACTATAGTTTTGGTAAGTCAGTTTCGGACATCTACTTTGTGCATGACTCAAGTAATTTTTCCAACAATTGTTTACAGACAGATTATTTAACTTATAATTCACTGTATCACAATTCCAGTGGGTCAGAAGTTTACATACACTAAATTGATTGTGCCTTTAAACAGATTAGAAAATTCCAGAAAATGATGTCATGGCTTTAGAAGCTTCTGATAAGCTAATTGACATAATTTGAGTCAATTGGAGGTGTACCCGTGGATGTATTTCAAGGCATACCTTCAAACTCAGTGCCTCTTTGCTTGACATCATGGGAAAATCAAATGAAATCAGCCAAGACCTCAGAAAAAACATTGTAGACCTTCACAAATCTTGTTCATCCTTGGGAGCAATTTCCAAACGCCTGAAGGTACCATGTTCATCCGTACAAACAATCGTACGCAAGTATAAACACCATGGGACCACGCAGCCGTCATACCGCCCAGGAAGGAGACACGTTCTGTCTCTTTGAGATTAACTTACTTTGGTGCAAAAAGTGCAAATCAATCCCAGAACAACAGCAAAGGACCTTGTGAATATGCTGGCGGAAACAGGTACAAAAGTATCTATATCCACAGTAAAACGAGTCCTATATCGACACAACCTGAAAGGCTGCTCAGCAAGGAAGAAGCCACTGCTCCAAAACCGCCATAAAAAAGCCAGACTACGGTTTGCAACTGCACATGGGGACAAAGATCTTACTGAAGCACGGGGGGGTGGCAGCATCATGTTGTGGGGGTGTTTTGCTGCAGGAGGGACTGGTGCACTTCACAAAATAGATGGCATCATGAGGATGGAAAATTATGTGGATATATTGAAGCAACATCTCTAGACATCAGTCAGGAAGTTAAAGCTTGGTCGCAAATGGGTCTTCCAAATGGACAATGACCCCAAGCATACTTCCAAAGTTGTGGCAAAATGCCTTAAGGACAACAAAGTCAAGTTATTGGAGTGGCCATCACAAAGCCCTGACCTCAATCTCATAGAAAATGTGTGGGCAGAACTGAAAAAGCGTGTGCGAGCAAGGAGGCCTACAAACCTGACTCAGTTACACCAGCTCTGTCAGGAGGAATGGGCCACATTTCACCCAACTTATTGTGGGAAGCTTGTGGAAGGCTAGCTGAAATGTTTGACCCAAGGTAAACAATTTAAAGGCAATGCCAACAAATACTAATTGAGTGTATGTAAACCTCTGACCCACTGGGAATGTGATGAAAGAAATAAAAGCTGAAATAAATCATTCTCTCTACTATTATTCTGACATTTCACATTCTTAAAATAAAGTGGTGATCCTAACTGACCTAAGACAGGGAGTTTTTACTAGGATTAAATGTCAGGAATTGTAAAAAACTGAGTTTAAATGTATTTGGCTAAGGTGTATGCAAACTTCTGACTTCAACTGTATGTAAATGTAATATAAAAAAACAGCATTTTTATAAATTAGCAAATTTTGTGTGTAGATTGATGAGGATTTTAATGTTTTAATCCATTTTAGAGTAAGGGTGTAAAGTAACAAAATGTGGAAGAAGTCAAGGTGTCTGAATACTTTCTGAATGCTCTGGATATCACTTGTAAATGATATACAAAATATACTACTTTCTAAACATGAGACTAGTTTGAAAGTCCAGGGTCCTGGGAACAGTATTGGTATTAGGCTAACATTGTCAAGGCTGGAGCCAATCGTGTTTACTCAGACCCAAGGGTAAACTAACAAGCCACAGATTTGTCAAAACCCTTAAATAATTCTGTTTCTACAGGGTTTCCTTCACATTATCAGCTGGTGTCACCAGTTTGGCTTTTGCCGGTCTTTATAGAGAATCTCCAGTGTCTAGTGACAGCAGCTTTATGGAGGTTGGGGCCACAGACAGAGAGATTGTTATATTATTTGTTTATTTTTAGTAAAGAATGTTAATCAGTAAACATTTAGACAAATGTTTTGTAGCTCTGTGACAGAGCTTTAATGGTGGGAGAAAGGGATAGGGGAGGAGAGAAACAGAATGACAGACAGGGTGAGAGAGAAAGAGAGTTTGTTCAAGAAGAGACAGGCTGAGAGAAGATAAATACTGAAAGGAGATGGAAGAGAGATACTTTGAGAAAGAGGAGGGAAGAAGGGATGTGTTGAAAGAGGAAGTGAGAGAGGGGTTGGTGATCAGTTATGCAATGTGTTCTCTGTTTATCTGTACTGCCCAGTCAACCACAACCTATACCCCTCAACGTGTGTGTGTACAAGGGTACATCTGTGCCTGCATGTGTGTCCATGTCTGTGTGTCTCTACAGTATTGACTCATTATGTCTTTCTCTCTCCCTCCAGATCCCCCTCCCAGGGTGCTGGTGGTGTCCCCAGGCAGCGTTCTGGTCTTGGCCTGTAGTGGTCAGGTGGAGGTGAACGGGCTGGAGGTGACGGTTAACAGGGCCAAACACACCAGCACCATCGCTAGAATTGGAAAATACACCAGTGTCATTACCGGAGTACACCCCACCACTGTCAGCACCACAACAAACACCACATCTAACGGAACCACTGTCAGCACCACAACAAACACCACATCTAACGGAACCACTGTCAGCACCACAACAGACACCACATCTAACGGAACCACTGTCAGCACCACAACAGACACCACATCTAACGGAACCACTGTCAGCACCACAACAGACACCACATCTAACGGAACCACTGTCAGCACCACAACAAACACCACATCTAACGGAACCACTGTCAGCACCACAACAGACACCACATCTAACGGAACCACTGTCAGCACCACAACAGACACCACATCTAACGGAACCACTGTCAGCACCACAACAAACACCACATCTAACGGAACCACTGTAAGCACCACAACAGACACCACATCTAACGGAACCTCTGTCAGCACCACAACAGACACCACATCTAACGGAACCACTGTCAGCACCACAACAGACACCAAATCTAACGGAACCACTGTCAGCACCACAACAGACACAGCATCTAACGGAACCACTGTCAGCACCACAACAGACACCACATCTAATGGAACTACAGTCAGTGCTATAAAAGACGGTAGTGATAATGGAACTACAGTCAGTACTATAAAAGAGGGTAGTGATAATGGAACTACAGTCAGTACTATAAAAGACGGTAGTGATAATGGAACTACAGTCAGTACTATAAAAGACGGTAGTGATAATGGAACTACAGTCAGGACTATAAAAGACGGTAGTGATAATGGAACTACAGTCAGTGCTATAAAAGACGGTAGTGATAATGGAACTACAGTCAGTGCTCTAAAAGACGGTAGTGATAATGGAACTACAGTCAGTGCTATAAAAGACGGTAGTGATAATGGATCTACAGTCAGTACTATAAAAGACGACAGTGATAATGGAACTACAGTCAGTACTATAAAAGACGGTAGTGATAATGGAACTACAATCAGTGCTATAAAAGACGGTAGTGATAATGGAACTACAGTCAGTGCTCTAAAAGACGGTAGTGATAATGGAACTACAGTCAGTACTATAAAAGACGGTAGTGATAATGGAACTACAGTCAGTACTATAAAAGACGGTAGTGATAATGGAACTACAGTCAGTGCTATAAAAGACGACAGTGATAATGGAATAGACACATTTTCTACTGGAAAGGACACTATTGTCATTACCGTAACAGACACTCCTGTCATAAGCTGGACAGATGATACCGGGACAGACAGTAGGGAGAAAACCGTCATCAGGAACACTCGTGCAGGAAACCACACTCTTACTGTGAGAGAAGTTAACAAAGGGAATGGAGAGAATGAGGAAGATGAAACAGAGGAGGAGCACAAAGGAGGAGGAGAGCAGGGGGATACAGGGCGGAGTCTTTTCACTGTCAATCAACCAGGACATACAGATACACAGAAACTATTTCCTCTTACTGGGACATCGCTCCAACCAACCAGAGACAGCGGAGTGGGAGGGGCTGACACTGAGCTGCCCTCTAATCGGTGGACTGATGCGATGGACAGTGAGGATGACTATGAGGAAGAGGAGGAGGGAGCGAGGATGGTGAGGGGGCTGAGAGGGAGGTCTCAGTGGAGACTGAACGGGAGGCCGCTGAGAGGAGGAGAGGAAAGAGAAGGAGTAGTGGTGTTAGGGAGGAGAGGCGCCACTCTGACCCTGCCCTCCCTGGCGGTGGGTGACTCTGGGAACTACAGCTGCCACCGCGGGGGCAAACTGGTCTCCTCTCTGAGGGTGAGCGTGGCAGGTGAGTTATACTGATGGCATCTCTCTGTCTAACCTCATCACCTCTGGTCATTGAAGCTGAAAACCATACTGTATGTGTTCTGTGAAGTGTTAATCAGCAGCAGACATTCATGGTCACATAAGAACAACGGACAAACATTATGGATTTTCCCCTGGAATGTCTTTCAGTTCCCCCAGAGAGGCCTAAGCTGTCCTGCTATAAGAGGTCACCCAGCAGTAAGATCCGCTGTGATTGGACAGCCAGTCAACCGGTGACTCCTGTCCCTCAGTGCTACCTCCTCCTACGGAAAGGGTGAGAGCACACATCTTCTTTTCCTTCTTTCTCCACTTCCTCATCACCCTCTTCTTCCTCCTCTTCATCATCACACTCTTCTTTCTCCACTTCCTCATCACCCTCTTCTTCCTCCTCTTCCTCATCACCCTCTTCTTTCTCCTCTTCCTCATTCATTTGTGTTAAATTACTTACTTTATCATACAGATGATGCCAACAGAACAGTGTGGGTGGATTACTAACTCTCTCTCTCTCTCTCTCTCTCTCTCTCTCTCAGTCTATCAGGGTCATTCTCTCGTGTCAACTGTTCTTACTCCGCCCTGCTGTCTCGGTGTTGGTGTGCTATAGGTCATCAAGAGAAGGAGAGTAGAGAGCCACACCTGGCCTACCTGTGTGTCACCAACACTGCTGGCAACACCACCAGCCCTCTCCTAGACTTCACACCTCTGGACATTAGTGAGTGTGTGTGTGATATGTGTGTGTGTGTGTGTCTGTGTATGTGTGATATGAGTGCGTGCGTACAGGCATGCGTGTGTGTGTGTGTGCATGCATGCAGGCATGTGCGTGTGTGTCTGTTTGTGTGTGTGTGTGATGTGTGTGCGTACGTGCAGGCGTGTGTGTGTGTGTGTGTGTGTGTGTGTGTGTGTGTGTGTGTGTGTGTGTGTGTGTGTGTGTGTGTGTGTGTGTGTGTGTGTGTGTGTGTGTGTGTGTGTGTGTGTGTGTGTGTGATGTTTGTTGTTAGGTTTGTGTGCATGCTTAACAGACCACTCAATAAGACACCTTGCTAACATTCTCCTCCTCTCCCACTCTCTCACTCCCTCTCTCACCTTTTCTCCCTCCCACCCTCCCTGTGTGTAGTTAATCCAGACCCCCCCAGCTCAGTGGTGGTGAGGGGTGTGGAGGGGCAGGAGAGGAGACTGAGGGTGGGCTGGGCTGTTCCTCACTCCTGGAAAGAGAGAGACCGCTATCACGAGCTGCTTTATGAGCTCAGATACCACACCATGCCACACGGAACACAGGTGTGTGGCTTCGCATGCGTGTGTTGGTGTGTCTGTGTGTTTGTGTAATGACCCATGTTGTTCATCTAGCCTGCTCTGTCTGGGTGTTGGTGTAATAACCCATGTTGTTCATCTAGCCTACTCTGTTCTGGGTGTTGGTGTAATGACCCATGTTGTTCATCTAGCCTGCTCTCTTCTGGGTGTTGGTGTAATGACCCATGTTGTTCATCTAGCCTGCTCTATTCTGGGTGTTGGTGTAATGACCCATGTTGTTCATCTAGCCTGCTCTGTCTGGGTGTTGGTGTAATGACCCATGTTGTTCATCTAGCCTGCTCTGTTCTGGGTGTTGGTGTAATGACCCATGTTGTTCATCTAGCCTGCTCTGTTCTGGGTGTTGGTGTAATGACCCATGTTGTTCATCTAGCCTGCTCTGTTCTGGGTGTTGGTGTAATGACCCATGTTGTTCATCTAGCCTGCTCTGTTCTGGGTGTTGGTGTAATGACCCATGTTGTTCATCTAGCCTGCCCCGTTCTGGGTGTTAGTATAATGGCCCATGTTGTTCATCTAGCCTGCTCTGTTCTGGGTGTTAGTATAATGGCCCATGTTGTTCATCTAGCCTGCTCTGTTCTGGGTGTTAGTATAATGGCCCATGTTGTTCATCTAGCCTGCTCTGTTCTGGGTGTTGGTGTAATGACCCATGTTGTTCATCTACCCTGCTCTGTCTGGGTGTTGGTGTAATAACCCATGTTGTTCATCTAGCCTGCTCTGTTCTGGGTGTTGGTGTAATGACCCATGTTGTTCATCTAGCCTGCTCTGTTCTGGGTGTTGGTGTAATGACCCATGTTGTTCATCTAGCCTGCTCTGTTCTGGGTGTTGGTGTAATGACCCATGTTGTTCATCTAGCCTGCTCTGTCTGGGTGTTGGTGTAATGACCCATGTTGTTCATCTAGCCTGCTCTGTCTGGGTGTTGGTGTAATGACCCATGTTGTTCATCTAGCCTGCTCTGTTCTGGGTGTTGGTATAATGACCCATGTTGTTCATCTAGCCTGCTCTGTCTGGGTGTTGGTGTAATGACCCATGTTGTTCATCTAGCCTGCTCTGTTCTGGCTCAAACAGACATTACTTTTTCTATTTTGTCATCTGTGTGTATTTTTGGTTTTACTATCATTGTGGTGACCAGAAGTCCTCACAAGGTTAGTAAAACAAGGACAATTCAAGTGGGGACATTTCACCACAAGGAAAAGGGCTCTTTTAGGCTGAGGGTTTAGATTTATAATTAGGGTTAGGGGGTTTGCGGTTAAGGTTAGGTTTAGAGTGTTAGGGAAAATAGTATTTTAAATGTGAATAAGGATAGTAAAACAAAAGTGTTGGTGTGTGTGTGTGCATGCAGATAAAAGGGACCACCACAGCCCGGTTCTACACTATAACAGATGCGTTGCCAGGAGTACAGTACCTGATCCAACTCAGAGCTAAGGAAGAGTTTGATGGCCACTGGAGTGAATGGAGCACGGCTGTCTACGCCAACACCTGGACAGGTAACACACACACCAGATCTGAACGTGCTTAATTCAACTCTTCCATACTATCATCCAGGACCAGGCTAACGAGAGCCATCCAGCCCATAGACAAAGGTAGTCATGACAACCCCTCCCTGTTCCTTCCTTTCTGCCCTGGTCTCTAGTCTTAACAGATACCTTCTACAGAGCTTTACAGCTTACCTGTCAACTCCCTTACCCTTCAACGGATCCTGTTCATGTACCCAGCCAGACACACACTCCTCTACACTAGTGGAAGTATTAGCCAGTTAGCTGTGTACGTGTGGTTCATGGTGAATCTCCTTTATTACAGCCCCTGTGCCAACTGCGTTCAGCGATCTTTCTACTGTTATGGTAAGAAACACACACACAGTGGTCCTAGTTGTTTAATCTCTCTGTGACATCTTTCTTTCTCACATTGTCTCATTCTGTCTCTCCAGCAGGACTACACAGACGACACAGATTCTGGCTCTGGTATGACAGAAGAGACATCAGGTTAGTGGGACAGAGAGCTACTGTATGTCGATTGGTAGAAGCTAGAGTGTGTTTGTGTTAGAGTTAAGTGGGATATTTCAATGTCAGAAATCCCCCTACCTTACAGAAGGCCATAACAGGAAGCTAATGTCATAACCTCATCAACTGAACGTGCTTCAGGAAACACAGAACCTGGGCCAACTCATCTCACCCCATTCTTTAAGTTTCACACAAATACTGTACACACACACACACACACACACACACACACACACACACACACACACACACACACACACACACACACACACACACACACACACACAAACATCAGTATAATAGTGTAACAGTTTATTAATATCATGACCTTTCACCTGCACTCTCTCCCCCTCCCTCCCTTTCTCCCTCCCTCCCTTCCTCCCCCTCTCTCCCCTCCCTTTCTCCCTCCCTTCCTCCCCCTCTCCCCCCCCCTCCCCTTCCATCCCCCTCTCTCCCTCCCTCCCCCTCCTTTCTCTTCTCTCTCCCTCCCTCCCCCTCCTTTCTCTTCTCTCTCCCTCCCTCCCTCTCTCTCACTCTCCCGACCTCTCTCTCTCTCCCTACCTACCGACCCCTCTCTCTCTCCCTCCCTACCTCCCCCTCTCTGCCTCCCAACCACTCTGTTTTCCCCTCTCCGTCTCTCTCCCTCTCCCTCCCAGTCTCTGAGTCTCGGGGTGATGTGGAGGTGTGGCCTCATGTCCTGTGGGTGGTTGCTTCCTGTGTGCTGCTGTCCATCACTCTGTTGTCCACCTACCTCTACAGGTAAACCACTCCCCTCTGCTCTTCACCTCCACTCTGATCCTCCCATTCTCACTACGATAACTGTATTCAGTCTGAACAATCTATGTTAAACCCTGTCCTGTACACATCTATGGTTATCATGATTAACCATCAGTTAATTAACTAGCTGTTAAGTTTGTCATCTACAGAAAAAACAAGCACAACAGCATTTATCTAAATACCTTCCCCTTTCTCTTGTTCCCTTTCTCATCGCACACTGCCTTTCCTCCCTCCTTTCTCCTTCTCTCTTTCCTCCACCCGCCCTTTCTCTCTCGCTCTCTCAGACACAGGGAGAGGTTCCTGTCTAAGCTGTGGAGGTTGAGTCCCGTCTCCTCCTCTCCTGCTTGCCCCTCCCCCCCAGTCACAGCCCTGCCTACCCAGGAAGGACATGCCCTCGTGAACTTTGACCACCCAATCTATGGGGAACCTGTCCCACAGGAAGAAGAGAGGAAGGAGGAGGATGAAGAGGAGGAAGAAGAGGAGAAGGGGGAAGTTATTCGCTTTAACAACACAAGCTATTTTCTGGTCCAGAGCAAATGATATGCCTGCTCTTAAAACAAACCCCTTACCCTCTATCCCAGGCCCTTACCGCTAGCCCCCTGTTCCCCTAGTCCAGGCTGGAGAAGCCCTGTTATTTCACTGTTTGGATGTGTGCAGTATTTTGTTATCATTGGGGAAAATGAGCCAGTAGAGTAATGATGTAAATATTCATTTGTGTGTCTATAAAAAAGTATTGGGTTTTTGTAAATCATTTTGTCAGAATGAAATAAATAGTTTTGAATACAAACTTGTGTAAAGACAGTTTATTTTGAAAATGCTGTTCTGAGTGTATAATCACATTTGTAGTGAAGGAAATGTATTTGTGCCCAGCAGGTGATGGTAGTCGTCTATAAATATGTTGTACACAACAACTAGGATATTTTTATTTGGGTATACATGCCATTTTTACTGGGATCTGTCACTGACAGTCTACACTGAGTGTACAAAACATCCGATTCAATCCGTGTAGATGAAGGGGGGGGGGGGGGGGGGGGACAGGTTAAAGAAGGATTCTTAAGCCTTGAGAAAATTGAGTCATGGATTGTGTGTGTGCCATTCAGAGTGAATGGGCAAAACAAGATTGAAGTGCTTTTGAACAGGGGTATGGTAGTAGGGGGAGGGGGAGTGGGGGGGGGGGGTTCAACTAAATATTAAGGTGTTCTTAATGTTTTGTCCACTCAGTGTAAAGTCTTGTTAACAATACACACTGAAACAGGGCCTCTCAACCAGGGGTACCAGGACCCCTAGGGGTAATGACCTGTCCAAGATTCATGAGACCATAGGCCTACTGCCTAAATGCACACAACGGGGTACTTCAGGGGTACTCTGGGAAGAGCAACATGGTGGTAGTGTAACCAAGGTACTCCGGGCAGAGCAAAATGTAGTTGGTGGTAGTGTAACCGAAAAAGTTTGAGAACCACAGCACTAAAACATCTCACCTTTCCACTAGGTGGCGGTAAAGATTCATTATTACAGTGAGTTCTGCTCTGTAGTACGTTAGTGGCACAGGTCATTTAGGCTCTTGGGGCTTCAATAATCTTCTGGTTAGCTACTTATTTGTAGTCCATTATTAATGATTTCAGACATAAGATAGTTTTGGTTTCATGTATCAGCGGGTATAATATATACACTGAGAGTACAACACATTAGGAACACCTGCTCTTTCCATGACATGGACTGACCAGCTGAAAGCTATGATCCTGTATTAATGTCACTTGTTAAATCCACTTCAATCAGAGAAAGGTTAAAGAAGGATTTTTAAGCCTTGAGACAATTGAGACATGGCTTGTGTAGGCTAATTGAGACATGGATTGTGTAGTCTAATTGAGACATGGATTGTGTAGGCTAATTGAGACATGGATTGTGTAGGCTAATTGAGACATGGCTTGTGTAGGATAATTGAGACATGAATTGTTTAGGCTAATTGAGGCATGGATTGTGTAGGCTATTTGAGACATGGATTGTGTATATGGACGGGGCGGCAGGGTAGCCTAGTGGTTAGAGCGTTGGACTAGTAACCGGAAGGTTGCGAGTTCAAACCCCCGAGCTGACAAGGTACAAATCTGTCGTTCTGCCCCTGAACAGGCAGTTAACCCACTGTTCCCAGGCCGTCATTGAAAATAAGAATTTGTTCTTAACTGACTTGCCTGGTTAAATAAAGGTTATGATTCAAAAAAAAAAAAAAAAAAAAAAAATAATGATTCACATGGTGGCACTGATCCTCATAGGCATAGAGTAGTCCAAACTGTGTATGATTCACATGGTGGCCTCCCGAGGGGCGCAGCATCAAATCAAATGTTATTTGTCACAAACACATGTTTAGCAGATGTTATTGTGGGTGGAACAAAATGCTTGTGTTCCTAGTTCCAACAGTGCTGTAATATCTAACAATTCACAACACACATAATACACACAACCTAAAAGTAAAATAATGGAATTAAGGAATATATAAGTATTAGGATGAGCAATGTCGGAGTGGCGTTGACTAAAATACAGTAGAAAAGAATATAGTACATAAATATGAGATGAGTAAAGCAAAAATCTGTAAACAGTATTAGAGTGACTAGTGCTACAGGAGTCACTACAGATCCGGGTTCGACCAGGAGACCCATGAAGCGGCGCACAACTGGCCTAGCGTCGTCCAGGTTAGAGGAGGGTTTTGTCCTTGTCCCATCGCACTCTAGCGACTCCTGTGGGGAAACGGCATCCCCAGCCGTGTCCTCAGAGCATGCGCAGACCAGCTGGCTGGTGTGTTTACGGATATTTTCAATCAATCCTTATCCCAGTCTGCTGTTCCCACATGCTTCAAGAGGGCCACCATTGTTCCTGTTCCCAAGAAAGCTAAGGTAACTGAGCTAAACGACGACCGCCCCGTAGCACTCACTTCCGTCATCATGAAGTGCTTTGATAGACTAGTCAAGGACCATATCACCTCCACCCTACCCAACACCCTAGACCCACACCAATTTGCTTACCGCCCCAATAGGTCCACAGACGACGCAACCACAACCACACTGCGCACTACCCCATCTGGACAAGAGGAATACCTATGTGAGAATGCTGTTCATCGACTGTTGCTCAGCATTTAACACCATAGTACCCTGCAAACTTGTCATCAAGCTGTCCAACTGGGTACTGGACTTCCCAATGGGCCGCCCTCAGGTGGTGAGGGTAGGTAACAACATCTCCACCCCGCTGATCCTCAACACTGGGGCCCCACAAGGGTGCGTTCTGAGCCCTCTCCTGTACTCCTTGTTCACCCACGACTGCGTGGCCATGCACTCCTCCAACTCAATCATCAAGTTTGCAGATGACACTACAGTGGTAGGCTTGATTACCAACAACGATGAGACGGCCTACAGGGAGGAGGTGAGGGCCCTCGGAGTGTGGTGTCAGGAAAATAACCTCACACTCAACGTCAACAAAACAAAGGAGATGATCGTGGACTTCAGGAAACAGCAGAGGGAACACCCCCCTATCCACATCGACGGGACAGTAGTAGAGAGGGTAGTAAGTTTTAAGTTCCTCGGCGTACACATCACGGACAAACTGAATTGGTCCACCCACACAGACAGCGTGGTGAAGAAGGCGCAGCAGCGCCTCTTCAACCTCAGGTGGCTGAAGAAATTCGGCTTGTCACCAAAAGCACTCACAAACTTTTACAGATGCACAATCGAGAGCATCCTGTCGGGCTGTATCACCGCCTGGTACGGCAACTGCTCCACCCACAACCGTAAGGCTCTCCAGGGGGTAGTGAGGTCTGCACAACGCATCACCGGGGGAAAACTACCTGCCCTCCAGAACACCTACACCATCCGATGTCACAGGAAGGCCATAAAGATCATCAAGGACAACAACCACCCGAGCCACTGCCTGTTCACTCTGCTATCATCCAGAAGTTGAGGTCAGTACAGGCGCATCAAAGCAGGGACCGAGAGACTGAAAAACAGCTTCTATCTCAAGGCCATCAGACTGTTAAACAGCCACCACTATCATTGAGTGGCTGCTGCCAACATACTGACTCAACTCCAGCCACTTTAATAATGGAAAAATTGATGTAAAAAATGTATCACTAGCCACTTTAAACAATGCCACTTAATATAATGTTTACATACCCTACATTACTCATCTCATATGTATGTACTGTACTCTATACCATCTACTGCATCTTGCCATCTTTATGTAATACATGTATCACTAGCCACTTTAAACAATGCCACTTGTATATGTTTACATACCCTACATTACTCATCTCATATGTATATACTGTACTCGATACCATCTACTCCATCTTGCCTATGCCGTTCTGTACCATCATTCATTCATATATTTTTATGTACATATTCTTTATCTCTTTACACTTGTGTGTGTGTGTATAAGGTAGTTGTTGTGAAATTGTTAGGTTAGATTACTCGTTGGTTATTACTGCATTGTCGGAACTAGAAGCACAAGCATTTCGCTACACTCGCATTAACATCTGGTAACCATGTGTATGTGACAAATAAAATTTGATTCGATTTGGAACGGGCAGATGAACACTGACACGGTCGCCAGTTGTACGGTGTTTCCTCACATTGGTGCGGCTGGCTTCCGGGTTAAGTGAGCAGTGCGGCTTGGCAGGGTCGTGTTTCAGAGGTCCAAGAGACTCTCGACCTTCGCCTCTCCCGAGTCTGTACGGGAGTTGCAGCGATGGGACAGGACTGTAACTGCCAAGAGACTCTCGACCTTCGCCTCTCCCGAGTCCGTACGGGAGTTGCAGCGATGGGACAGGACTGTAACTGCCAATTGGATATCACAACATTGGGGAGAAAAGGGGTAAACAATACAATTATTCACATGGTCTGACTAACATAGAGGAGGAACAGTGGTACCTCTTAAGAATGTTTGAGATACTCATTGTTGCCCCTCCCATTTAAAACACACACCTGAAATAGTTCATTTATGGCAGAGCAAGATAGAGCCACAATCAAACTCAAGACATGAGATTTTTTACAATCATTAATAGAAAGAAATTGCTACGTGTTCAGTAAATGTCAGTATGACAGTCAAGGTTATTATGGGCTCAATGTCAGTATGACAGTCAATGTTATTATGGGCTCAATGTCAGTATGACAGTCAATGTTATTATGGGCTCAATGTCAGTATGACAGTCAAGGTTATTATGGGCTCAATGTCAGTATGACAGTCAAGGTTATTATGGGCTCAATGTCAGTATGACAGTCAATGTTATTATGGGCTCAATGTCAGTATGACAGTCAATGTCAGTTTGACAGTCAAGGTTATTATGGGCTCAATGTCAGTATGACAGTCAAGGTTATTATGGGCTCAATGTCAGTATGACAGTCAAGGTTATTATGGGCTCAATGTCAGTATGACAGTCAAGGTTATTATGGGCTCAATGTCAGTATGACAGTCAAGGTTATTATGGGCTCAATGTCAGTATGACAGTCAAGGTTATTATGGGCTCAATGTCAGTATGACAGTCAAGGTTATTATGGGCTCAATGTCAGTATGACAGTCAATGTTATTATGGGCTCAATGTCAGTATGACAGTCAAGGTTATTATGGGCTCAATGTCAGTATGACAGTCAAGGTTATTATGGGCTCAATGTCAGTATGACAGTCAAGGTTATTATGGGCTCAATGTCAGTATGACAGTCAATGTTATTATGGGCTCAATGTCAGTATGACAGTCAATGTCAGTTTGACAGTCAAGGTTATTATGGGCTCAATGTCAGTATGACAGTCAAGGTTATTATGAAGTCAATGTCAGTATGACAGTCAATGTTATTATGATGTCAATGTCAGTATGACAGTCAATGTCAGTATGACAGTTAAGGTTATTATGAACTCAATGTCAGTATGACAGTCAAGGTTATTATGGGGTCAATATCAGTACGACAGTCAAGGTTGTTATGGGGCAAATGTCAGTATGACAGTCAATGTCAGTATGACAGTCAAGGTTATTATGAAGTCAATGTCAGCATGACAGTCAATGTTATTATGAAGTCAATGTCAGTATGACAGTCAATGTCATTATGGAGTCAGTTGTAAATGAGAACTTGTTCTCAACTGGCCTACCTGGTTAAATAAAGGTGAAATAACAAATCTAAAAATAATCATGTCAGTATAACAGTCAATGTTAGGTATTTGGAATATGACCTCATGGCTGTCTTTACATTAACAAAGTGTGTGAAGTGAAATGGGCCTTTGTTCGTCATCAGCAACTTTTCTGTTAAAAAGGTTTCTTTTTTGATTTGGCTATTAAACACAACAAAAATGTCTATTAGATCAAATCAGCTGATATCTCAAAGTGCTGTACAGAAACCCAGCCTAAAACCCCAAACAGCAAGCAATGCAGGTGTAGAAGCACGGTGGCTAGGAAAAACTCCCTAGAAAGGCCAAAACCTAGGAAGAAACCTAGAGAGGAACCAGGCTATGTGGGGTGGCCAGTCCTCTTCTGGCTGTGCCGGGTGGAGATTATAACAGAACATGGCCAAGATGTTCAAATGTTCATAAATGACCAGCATGGTCGAATAATAATAAGGCAGAACAGTTGAAACTGGAGCAGCAGCACGGCCAGGTGGACTGGGGACAGCAAGGAGTCATCATGTCAGGTAGTCCTGAGGCATGGTCCTAGGGCTCAGGTACTCCGAGAGAGAGAAAGAGAGAAAGAGAGAATTAGAGAGAGCACACTTAAATTCACACAGGACACCGAATAGGACAGGAGAAGTACTCCAGATATAACAAACTGACCCTAGCCCCCGAACACATAAACTACTGCAGCATAAATACTGGAGGCTGAGACAGGAGGGGTCAGGAGACACTGTGGCCCCATCCGAGGACACCCCCGGACAGGGCCAAACAGGAAGGATATAACCCCACCCACTTTGCCAAAGCACAGCCCCCACACCACTAGAGGGATATCTTCAACCACCAACTTACCATCCTGAGACAAGGCTGAGTATAGCCCACAAAGATCCTGGTCCTCTGGCAGCTAGCACCACCAGGGGAAGCCCCAGAGACCGAGTACAGAGTACACAGCTGCTTGTTTTTATCTCTGCTCTCCCTCTACCTGCTCTGCCTGTTGTTATGGAAATGGCCTGTATGTGAGTGAAGGGGAATTTTCTGTCTGTTTCCCTGAGCTGAGGCAGTGTTTTTGCTTCAGAGTCATGACCTCACCGTACATTTATCTGCCAGACTCCTTCTTATGGACATCCAAGAACAGGAAGGGTGTGGACTCTGAATACTTCATTGGTTCTGGAATGACAAACAGCCAACCATCCTCACTGCAGCCACATCTTCATATGGGATGCATGAGAGTTGGCAGCCCTGGGATGGTGTAAGACTGATCATGTTCTTTTTCGTTAGTTTACAATAACTGCTCTACACAGGAAAGATGTGTTTTTATGAAGAACATGTGCAACAAAGAAAAGGCCTTTACCCACCCTGGATATGTGTATGTTATGTTTATCTGATCCTGCCGCATTGCTAGGCAACAGTGACTTTAATCACTATTCCATACATCTGCTGTGTAAGGGGAGGTGGACTCAGTCAGCAAAAGCTAACGTCAGGTCAGATATTTATTGTGCATTGTGTAATAGATTTATCACATGCAACCGGTTCCAGTTTTCAAATATAACTGTCTCTAGTCTTTGACTCCTGACTCCTGCCTGCTGTGCTCCAGGCCTACTCCTGCCAGTACCATTCTCCTGGCCTGTCTCAAGTCTTTGACTCCTGCCTGCTGTGCTCCAGGCCTACTCCTGCCAGTACCATTCTCCTGGCCTGTCTCAAGTCTTTGACTCCTGCCTGCTGTGCTCCAGGCCTACTCCTGCCAGTACCATTCTCCTGGCCTGTCTCTTCTCCTGTCGTCCCTGCCTTACTACATTAGAGTCAAGGAGTGAGCATTGACATGGCATGGGAACAACTTTCCACATACCCCACTGCTCTCACTATAGACATACATGTTTAATAGGATCTCTGGGGGTCTGACACTCTGGGTGGTGTTCCACAGTCCTGACACACTGTGAGAGGACACTAACCTTGGATCAGGTCTTATTTTAGGGTCATTTAGTAACCATTCCTACTGAGGTTTGTTTATATAGAAACAGCCTGTGTGTGAGTGTGAAGGGGAAGTATTTCTCTGAGCTGCGGTCCACAACCAGACATGTTTGTTTTTGCTGTTTTTACTATCATGAGGCACACGCCCACACTAGCTGCTGCAATATCATGCCTCCAGAGAGCGGGAAAAGATTATGGAGCTTCAAACTTTAGTAGCCTACTTTACAACTTGAGGCCTGCTATACTTTCACTTGGGTTAGTCACTTCATACATCACACACACTTACACCGAAGAAACTTGACTACGAGTCAGGGTTGCCAGGTCTAACTAAAATGTCTAGCACAAAGACCACTCAAAACCCACCCAAAAGACCTGAAAACTAGCCCACATTCTTTTTGTTCACAGCAATTGGAGTTGCCACATGTATACAATAAACCAATTTTGTCGAGCCAATTAAGAAGAAATATCGCCGTAACTTGTACGACATTAGAAATTTGGTTTCCATCAAAATAATAATTATTGCAAACTGTGACATGACGTGATAAACTAATTTGAATATGTAGCAAGGGAAAATAAAATTTGACATTAAACTCGCCAGATCCTTTTCCATCAATGGATATCGATATAACTTGTTTGACTGCTGTGATTAAGCAATAACGCATGAGGGGGGTATGGTATATGGCATGAGGGGGGTATGGTATATGGCATGAGGGGAGTATGGTATATAGTGCCTGGATACAGCCCTTTGCTGTGGCATTTTGGCCATATACCACAACCCCACAGGGGTTCCTTATTGCTATTATAAGCTGGTTACCATTGTAAAACAATGTTTTTGTCATACCCATGGTGTATGGTCTGATATACCAGGGCTTTCAGCCAATCAGCATTCAGGGCTTGAACCCAGTTTATAATAGTAAATAAATCCCTTTTGCACATGTGCCTAACTATAGATCAGTGGTTCTTAACCTTGTTGGAGGTACTGAACCCCACCAGTTTCATATGCGCATTCACTGAACCCTTCTTAATTGGAAAAATAAAATATGATTTTTTCAAATTCAAAACATAGGTATACATTTTACTGGTGCACAAAATGAACCGTGCATCAACATCACTGTGTTCAAAGAACAAAATCATCAAAACATGATTTTCACACAAAAACATAATAATGAATATTTACTGCAAATCAGTGTGACTTCTGCTGTTGCCTTTCAGAGACCAGTTCAGAAATGCGCGGCTTCACCTTGGCAAGTGCCACTCTCATGTCATTTTCGCAACAAAGTCTGTTCCTTTTCTTCGTTTTTATGTCCAGCATCCTCGAAAAGGATTGCTCGCAAAGATATGTTGTAACAAATGGTGTGAAAATCTCCAGAGCTTTCTTAGCAATAACAGGGTACGTTACCATTTGTTGACACCAAAACGTTGAAAGCGTTGTTGTTCTGAAGAGTTGCTGTTGAACCTGGCTCTGCTGAATTTCAATGATTTCACCGAGGTATTCATCATTGACATCTGTTGTCTCAACACTAAACGTGAACGGCTGTCTCACCCATGCTGGATATGACTCTCTTGTAGGGAAGTATCCGTCGAGAGACTTTGCAAGCTCATCTAAGTGCGTGGCAATTGCTTGCTTCAGTTCCGCGGGTACAGAAATGTCTCCGATTCCAGATACATCTTCGATCTTACTTACACAGTTGTCCAGCAGGGGAAAGTTTGCGATGTTATCAAATCAAATCAAATCAAATTTATTTATATAGCCCTTCGTACATCAGCTGATATCTCAAAGTGCTGTACAGAAACCCAGCCTAAAACCCCAAACAGCAAGCAATGCAGGTGTAGAAGCACGGTGGCTAGGAAAAACTCCCTAGAAAGGCCAAAACCTAGGAAGAAACCTAGAGAGGAACCAGGCTATGTGGGGTGGCCAGTCCTCTTCTGGCTGTGCCGGGTGGAGATTATAACAGAACATGGTCAAGATGTTCAAATGTTCATAAATGACCAGCATGGTCGAATAATAATAAGGCAGAACAGTTGAAACTGGAGCAGCAGCACAGTCAGGTGGACTGGGGACAGCAAGGAGTCATCATGTCAGGTATTCCTGGGGTATGGTCCTAGGGCTCAGGTCCTCCGAGAGAGAGAAAGAAAGAGAGAATTAGAGAGAGCATATGTGGGATGGCCAGTCCTCTTCTGGCTGTGCCGGGTGGAGATTATAACAGAACATGGCCAAGATGTTCAAATGTTCATAAATGACCAGCATGGTCGAATAATAATAAGGCAGAACAGTTGAAAGAAACTGGAACAGCAGCATGGCCAGGTGGACTGGTGACAGCAAGGAGTCATCATGTCAGGTAGTCCTGGGGCATGGTCCTAGGGCTCAGGTCCTCCGAGAGAGAGAAAGAGAGAAAGAGAGAATTAGAGAACGCACACTTAGATTCACACAGGACACCGAATAGGACAGGAGAAGTACTCCAGATATAACAAACTGACCCTAGCCCCCCGACACATAAACTACTGCAGCATAAATACTGGAGGCTGAGACAGGAGGGGTCAGGAGACACTGTGGCCCCATCCGAGGACACCCCCGGACAGGGCCAAACAGGAAGGATATAACCCCACCCACTTTGCCAAAGCACAGCCCCCACACCACTAGAGGGATATCTTCAACCACCAACTTACCATCCTGAGACAAGGCTGAGTATAGCCCACAAAGACCTCCGCCACGACACAACCCAAGGTTATCGTTCTCTGTTCGTCGTTTCCATAACGGTAGCTTTTTTTGAAAAGCCTTCAGGTTTTCCTTCGCTTCGATGATGTTGACTTCACCGCCCTGCATCTTTTGATTGAGATGATTGAGAGCTGCGAAGATATCGGCCATGTACGCTAAAATGAGAATGAACTCAGAATTTTTGAAGCAATCTGCATGACAATGTTGGTGCTCTTACTAAAACAGGGCTAATTCCACACGCACGGCAAAAACACCTGTCCCCGGGGTAACCACCGAACGTTAGAATGGTACAGAAGTACATCGAATTCAGAGCCCATTTCTTTACACAGCTCACTGAAGATGCGGTGCCTCAGAGCACTAGTTTGCACATAGTTCACGCATTCCACTACAATTTTTAATACTTCTGCCAGTTTTGGAGACAAGGTTTTTGTTGCCAATGCATGCCTGTGCAGAATACAATGCGTAACAATGATGTGTGGTGCACCGGCATTCACTAGCGCACCAAAACCAGACTTTCTTCCCAGCATGACTGGAGCTCCGTCTGAACAAACTGCAGAAACCATATCCCACGAAAGATTGTTGTCTTTGAAGAAGTCATCCACAAGTTTCTTCACATCGGCTGCCTAAAAAATCTTCCTTTATCACATCGTCTTTCACATAGCACACGAATACAGCAAGCTGGCTTAGTTTGGAAACGTCTGCGGTCTCGTCGAGTTGAAGGCTGAATTTTGCCGGGCTTGAAATCAGATCTGCAACTACTTGAGCCAAGATGTCTTTGCTCATGTCCTCTATTCTGTCACTGATGGTGTCATTTGAAAGAGGAATTTGCGATAACTTAACTTCAGCCTCTTTTCCCAGCATGATATTCGCCATCTTCAACACAGCTGGTTTTATGAGTGTTTCACCAATGGTGTGTGATTTGCCCTGCTTTGCGATCAGGTAAGCAACTTCGTAAGATGCTGTGAGGATCGGTTTGTTGATGGGTACAAAGCCGAGAACAGGCAGAGTAGCCTTCTCATAGAATCTGGCTCTCTTCACCTTGAATTCAGCGAGCGTTGTGTTCTTGTATTTTCCATCTCCATGCAGCTTAAGGAAGTGTTCTCTTAGTTTTGCCGGTGCTGGACTAGAATTGCTCAACTTGGCATTGCAAATCATGCAGTTAGGACGCTGACTCCCATCACGTTCCGTTATACATGTGAATCCATATTGTACATATTCGTCCGACCACTTTCTTTTTTTGCTCGACATAGTAAGTATGAAGGGATTAAAATATTAAGAAAGAAATCACAAGACGTACCATCACGACAGTCACAAGTCGACTACTGAGCGCACCAAATTCCCTGCTGCACAGATAGGCCAAGCGATGTAGCGTGATCACCTGCAGCCAATGATGGCCAAGCGGGGCATGTCATCACGAATCATATGAGTCGGATGTGTGTCTTGACCTCCGCCGAACCCCTGAGACTAACTCACCGAACCCCTGGGGCTCGATCAAACCCAGGTTAAGAACCACTGCTATAGATTAATCCGACAGGATAGTTTGAGTGATGAAAGTTGAACAGAGGATCTCGAAATCTCTGAGCAAAAAACAAATGGACAAGCTCAAATTTTTTTTTTTTTTAGGCTATTTTATGGCAATTGTGCCATTATTATGTGCCATGTGATAACACTACAAACAGTTATAAATGGCTCATTTCAATAGGCATAGGCCACAGACTAAGATCTGGGTTTAAGATTGTAATTCAACTTTGCCATGGTTTTCTTAGATGCAGGTAGCCTATAAACACAAATGTTTAGTTTGTAAATTATGACTTAGTGTTGGAGTGTGCCCCTGGTAATCTGTAAATAAAAAAACAAGAAAATGTTGCCATCTGGTTTGTTTAAATTATGGCTAGCGGAACCCCTCGACAACATTCCGCTGAAAAGGCAGCGAGCGAAACTCAAAAATATTTTTTTGAAATATGTAACTTTCATACATTCACAAGTGCAATACACCAAATTAAAGCTTAACTTCTTGTTAATCTACCCATCGTGTCCGATTTCAAAAAGGCTTTACAGCGAAAGCACAATATATGATTATGTTAGGTCAGAGCCTAGTCACAAAAACACATACATCCATTTTCCAGCCAAAGTATAGAATCAATCTTTAGGATGTTTTTATCATAAATCTTCAATAAGGTTCCAACCGGAGAATTCCTATGTCTTTAGAAATACAATGGAGCGCAAGCTAACTCTCACGTGAGCGCGCGTGATCAGCTCATGCCACTCTGGCAGACCTCTGACTCAGTCAGCTCCCATTTCCCCCTCCTTCACAGTAGAACCTCAGATTTCAGATTTCCCACTTGGTTGGATACTTCTCAGGTTTTCGCCTGCCATATGAGTTCTGTTATACTCACAGACATCATTCAAACAGTTTTAGAAACTTCAGAGTGTTTTCTATCCAAATCTACTAATGATATGCATATATTAGCAACTGGGCCTGAGTAGCAGGCAGTTTACTCTGGGCACGCTTTTCATCCGAAGTGAAAATGCTGTCCCCTATCCCAAACAGGTTTTAATATAGGGAATTTGAAAATATTTATAATTTTACTTTCAATATTTAAATATCAAAAGTAAATGTAATTGCTAAAATATACTTAAGAATTTAAAGTAAATGTAATTGCTAAAATATTAAAACCAAATACTTTTAGACTTTTACTCAAGTAGTATTTTACTAGGTAACTATCACTTTTACTTGAGCAATTTTCTATTAAGGTAACTTAACTTTTACTCAAGTGTGACAATTGGGTACTTTTTCCACCACTGTACATATACAGTGCCTTGCGAAAGTATTCGGCCCCCTTGAACTTTGCGACCTTTTGCCACATTTCAGGCTTCAAACATAAAGATATAAAACTGTATTTTTTTGTGAAGAATCAACAACAAGTGGGACACAATCATGAAGTGGAACGACATTTATTGGATATTTCAAACTTTTTTAACAAATCAAAAACTGAAAAATTGGGCGTGCAAAATTATTCAGCCCCTTTACTTTCAGTGCAGCAAACTCTCTCCAGAAGTTCATTGAGGATCTCTGAATGATCAAATGTTGACCTAAATGACTAATGATGATAAATACAATCCACCTGTGTGTAATCAAGTCTCCGTATAAATGCACCTGCACTGTGATAGTCTCAGAGGTCCGTTAAAAGCGCAGAGAGCATCATGAAGAACAAGGAACACACCAGGCAGGTCCGAGATACTGTTGTGAAGAAGTTTAAAGCCGGATTTGGATACAAAAAGATTTCCCAAGCTTTAAACATCCCAAGGAGCACTGTGCAAGCGATAATATTGAAATGGAAGGAGTATCAGACCACTGCAAATCTACCAAGACCTGGCCGTCCCTCTAAACTTTCAGCTCATACAAGGAGAAGACTGATCAGAGATGCAGCCAAGAGGCCCATGATCACTCTGGATGAACTGCAGAGATCTACAGCTGAGGTGGGAGACTCTGTCCATAGGACAACAATCAGTCATATATTGCACAAATCTGGCCTTTATGGAAGAGTGGCAAGAAGAAAGCCATTTCTTAAAGATATCCATAAAAAGTGTTGTTTAAAGTTTGCCACAAGCCACCTGGGAGACACACCAAACATGTGGAAGAAGGTGCTCTGGTCAGATGAAACCAAAATTGAACTTTTTGGAAACAATGCAAAACGTTATGTTTGGCGTAAAAGCAACACAGCTGAACACACCATCCCCACTGTCAAACATGGTGGTGGCAGCATCATGGTTTGGGCCTGCTTTTCTTCAGCAGGGACAGGGAAGATGGTTAAAATTGATGGGAAGATGGATGGAGCCAAATACAGGACCATTCTGGAAGAAAACCTGATGGAGTCTGCAAAAGACCTGAGACTGGGACGGAGATTTGTCTTCCAACAAGACAATGATCCAAAACATAAAGCAAAATCTACAATGAAATGGTTCAAAAATAAACATATCCAGGTGTTAGAATGGTGTTATATAAATATTCATACACATAGCTCATATAAACAAAGACATTCCGTCGTAAGAACACATACACCCAGCCACAAGACTGACCCCCTCTTCCTTATATAAACACACATCTCATCTCCCTCTAACTGGCCGGTCCCAAGAGCAAAGAACTTTTGCTGTGCACCAATGGGGCCCGCTCTGGCTAGAGCAAGGCCCGCCTCCAACCCTCCGACCAGTCAAGAAGACCGAAACGACAAGACTCCACCTACTTTATTCTATGTATAAAAATGTATGTAACCATTGTATAGGCCTCTTTTTCACCTGGCTCCTTGCCGAGTTATGTGAACTAGGTCCGTGCACGTAAAACTGCGGGACAAGATATCTCTGACTCATTAAAACTGTCTTTCGTTACAACTGAAATCCACTCTGTCCAGCGTCCGTGATTTGGTCTCAACTCTCCAGTATTTGAACACTAACAGAATTGGTAGCAGAGTTTGGTTGTTCTTGAATTCGATCTATTATAAGTTAGTGTGAGAGGACGAGACTGATCACGGCTAAAAAATCAGACGGAAGAGTGACTTCCCCAGCCATTCATCTTGCCTCAGGAAATCTGATCGGAGCGCTCTATATAAAGGTGAGCAGAGCCCGTTATATCGAAATCTGCATATTGTATTATAGCCTAAACCAAATTTTGATCAGAAAGTACTGGGCGTGAGTATGAATCGGTGCCCAAATTTTTTACATAAGAACCTAAGACATTGATCGGGGAGATCTTGTTTTGCTCGTTTTTATTTTTTATTTTGTATTTTTATTTTTTATCAATTGGCCTATTATTAGAAGTGTAGTATGCATGTAAAAGTTCCTATTAAATAAGTGCTTACTGTTTAATTGGTTTTGTTTAGAAGTGTAGTATGCACGTAAAAGTTCCTATTGAATAAGTTCTAAACTGTTTAATTGGTTGTGTTTAGAGATTTAGTTAATTAATAGATCGACTGAATCTGCATGTAAAAGATCCTATTGAATGAGTTGTAAACTGTTTAATTGGTTATGTTAGAGGTGTAGTCGAGTAGATACAGGATATGTAAGTTTGGCGTTCCACAAGACAGAGATCGGGAATGATGTGGCTATTGCACATCAAACAATAAACATAATATGAACCAGAGTTGACATTCCATGATTTGGAGATGGGGGAAATTAAATTGAAAGAAACGTTTGTCGCGGAGTAGGTTGGTATACGTAACTGGGCTATTAGGCACACGTGCTGAAAGACAAAGCCACCTTAGTATCGAATGGCCGTGCAACTTTGACAGCAGCCGGGCTGGAATACTGATTTTCGTTTTTTTTCATTCCTGTTGATATTGCCTAAAGTTTAAAATTATTCTGACAATTGCTATAGAATCGCTGGAATTTACTGATATAAGTTCATAAAGGAAATTACTGAATTGTTTACAGAAAGTATTTAAATAATTCACTGAACAACTCTTAGTTGTCTAGAAATTCTATCTATATTTCCTAAAGAGCTAGAATTACTCTGAAAATTGTTATAGAACCGCATATATTCACTGATATATTGTTCCAAAAGGAAATCGCAGAATCATTTATAGAAAATACCTAAACGAATCGCTGAACAAATTCAAATAAAATACCGGTGAAATACACACGTGGCGGGCGTCACATACTGATAACCCCCTTTGTCTCGACCAGGGACAGGCTAAGCATACAACGATAGAAATAAACACCACATAGTAAGGATTGAATATACCTAAATAACGCATTATACACATTATCAGACGACTTAGATAAAATGTCTGCAGCCATCACGCCCAAACAAATGATTGCAGTAGAAACTCAAGACCAAGGGGAGCAGCCAGATAACACTCAGATCGTGGCACAGACTGTCTCTCAGATGATCCAACAGCAGGCAGCCCCACCACCCCATTACCCTCCCCCACAGCGGTATATCCTGCAACAGCAACGGGCTCAACGAGGCCCCTACACTGGACCATACAGAGGGGGAAACTACCAGTGGTATAACTGCGGAATTCCCGGTCACTATGCCAGATATTGCACGAAACCACTCTCCCCGCAGCAACAGCAATGGAGAGAAAGAGGAAGAGGACGTGGAGGGGCACCAGGAAGAGGAAGAGGACCCTCTCCTAGACACATGCAGCAGGAGCAGCAAGATTACAACCAACCCTCCCACTTCAACACCTGATCACCCAGTAAGAATGATGAGGATGCCACTCCTGCCGATGACCACACTGTCTGAAGCCCAAGAAGTGTACTGGCTAAAATGCCTACCCACAGGGCCTGCCACCCCTCACATCCAGTTTAAGTTCAACCAACTGAAAGCTCAAATCTACACTCTGCACCCATATAAGACTCCCCAAGCTGAGATCCATTGCACACTCAATGCAACAGAAACTGATGACTGCCTCTACACTGCAGACTGGGAGGAAGACATGATGCACCTGACCCCACCTATCAGGTGTTGTACCATTGGGTGTGGCCCAGAGGGGGTGGCAGCACCGGTCATCCTACGATCAAGGAACCTCCATGCACCCCTGGCCTGGACGGCTGAAGCATCAACAGCCATAGCACTCCTGAAAACAGATCTATCAGCGGCAGCAGCTCTGACTGCACCTGACTACAAGAACAAGTTCCATTTGGATGTTTCTGGAAGGGAAGGATTCACCTCATCCGTCCTATTCCAGAAACAAGAGGGGGAGAGAAGGGTCTTGATGTACTACTCTTCAAACTTGACCACATTGAGGTAGGACAGTCAACATGCTCCAGATACGTTGCTGCAGTAGCAAAAGCTATTGAAAAAAACAGCTCACCTCGTGATGTCACCCTTCAATCAGCCATCATCCCTCAACCAGCATCGGCCAAATTAGCTGAAATCATCGGATTGACGCAGGTCCTCATCAGAGGAAAAGGAAAGACTGAATATCTATACAGACTCAGCCCATGCCCATGAAGCAGGCCACACTGATGGACCCAGAACTTTTATGAGAAACACATGGTCCCACACACGAAGGCAAACTAAAGACCCTCCAAAAAGGCCTCGCACATCTGGTGGCACCCTCACATAAAAAATATGACTGACTTATTTTATGACGATGATTTATTTTGTGACGAATGCAATGGTTGTGACAGACACAACCCAAAGAAACCATATCAAACACCAATGGGCTCATACGTAATACCTAATGCATGTTTTCAGGATATTAGGATAGACTACACCGACATGGGCCCCGAAAATTTATCTAAAGGCAAACTCTATCTCCTAGTCATAGTAGATAGGTTCTCCAAATGGGTAGAGGCAATACTAACAAAAGGGGAGGATGCTAGGTCAGTCTTTTAAGTGGCTACAAACCAAACTAATACCCAGGTATGGCATCCCAAGACAAATCAAATTTGACAAATGGCTCACATTTAACAAACACCTGAGACAGGTGGAAGAAAGATTTGGCATAACCCACAGATTTGGATCTAAGTACAGGCCCCAATCCCAAAATCTGGTGGAACGTCAAACCAAAAGCAAAAGCTAAGATAGCTAAAGTATGTGCCTCATGGGATAATGACTGGTAGAGTCATGCATGGTCCACCAAGGGAGGGAGGTCATATGCCCGCCCTTGATGTACAACAAATTGTAATGTCTAATTATGTGAAAAAACTGACGGTTCTCTCTGCAGCACTCTCTACCCAGGTTCACAAGGTCCAGGAGGGGGAGCTGCCGGGGGACACGCCACTACTGAAGGTAAAGGTTGGTGACGGGGTGAGGGTTACAGTCCACAAGAGAAAGTGGCTGGAACCCAGGTGGACTGGACCGTACGAAGTGAAGGAGGTTACTTCACACTCAGTCCAGGTCAAAGGTAAATCAGGCACACCTTGACACCGCCTTACACATTGCACCCCAGCCCCAATTCCTTCTAGAACACTGACTGAAGTCAGAGCTGATTTGAGCGGCCTAAATTCGATTCCAAATGAAGACACTCCTTCCTCAGGTGATGCGGCATCAAACTCCGCCTCCCCTGAGAAGGGAACCTCGCCCAGTTAGAGGGAAATTTCTCCCTCTCTGGGTGAGGCTGGGGATATCTGGTCCCTTATTTGTGATATTCATACTGATATTTGGAGTAACCCTAGGACTTTCACATGGTTAATTGAACAACTATTTCACCCTGCCACATCACATACACCAACCCCTACACATGTCCCTAACTCCTTTCCTGATATCACTCCCTCCAATCACTCCCGTCCCAAACGTAGCACTACACCTACAGACCCACCATGCAAACCAGACAAGGTTAGGAGCACCACCTTATGTATACCCACGATTGCAACCGCCACCTTTCTGCTATAGTTTTCACGTCTAATAGATGTGAAGAGGGGGATTTGTTATATAAATATTCATACACATAGCTCATATAAACAAAGACATTCCGTCGTAAGAACACATACACCCAGCCATAAGACTGACCCCCTCTTCCTTATATAAACACACATCTCATCTCCCTCTAACTGGCCGGTCCCAAGAGCAAAGAACTTTTGCTGTGCACCAATGGGGCCCGCTCTGGCTAGAGCAAGGCCCGCCTCCAACCCTCCGACCAGTCAAGAAGACCGAAACGACAAGACTCCACCTACTTTATTCTATGTATAAAAATGTATGTAACCATTGTATAGGCCTCTTTTTCACCTGGCTCCTTGCCGAGTTATGTGAACTAGGTCCGTGCACGTAAAACTGCGGGACAAGATATCTCTGACTCATTAAAACTGTCTTTCGTTACAACTGAAATCCACTCTGTCCAGCGTCCGTGATTTGGTCTCAACTCTCCAGTATTTGAACACTAACAATGGCCAAGTCAAAGTCCAGACCTGAATCCAATCGAGAATCTGTGGAAAGAACTGAAAACTGCTGTTCACAAATGCTCTCCATCCAACCTCACTGAGCTCGAGCTGTTTTGCAAGGAGGAATGGGAAAAAATGTCAGTCTCTCAATGTGCAAAACTGATAGAGACATACCCCAAGCGACTTACAGCTGTAATCGCAGCAAAAGGTGGCGCTACAAAGTATTAACTTAAGGGGGCTGAATAATTTTGCACGCCCAATTTTTCAGTTTTTGATTTGTTAAAAAAGTTTGAAATATCCAATAAATGTCGTTCCACTTCATGATTGTGTCCCACTTGTTGTTGATTCTTCACACAAAAATACAGTTTTATATCTTTATGTTTGAAGCCTGAAATGTGGCAAAAGGTCGCAAAGTTCAAGGGGGCCGAATACTTTCGCAAGGCACTGTATATATATATATATATATATATATATATATATATATATATATATATATATATATAACTTTCATTGTTCTTTATTTTTAAAAGAAATGCCATGGCGTTCGTGGTGCAACATATGACTCGCAATCTGCAACCAATACATTTTTACCTGCGACATTGTTTTCAAAGTATATCAGTGGTCGTGAAAATGACGAACATGGCAACTCTACTATGAGTTGTATTTCCGTCATGGCGCAGACCATATTAAGAAATCGCATGATATCATTCCATGTCACCCCACCACCGCCTACCAAAGGACTCTTGGGCTCAATTCTTCACGGCTGACGCCACATACCTAAACTATATCGCCGTTTCGGTTAGTTAAAATGATTATTCCGATAACTTCTGGTTCTGACATTTTGTGGAAACTGAACTGCGCGTACAGTAAGTGGAAATTTTACAGCATGGCGATACATTTTTGCATACAACTTTTACACTTATTGCAATGTGACGACGGTCACTATAAACAATTGAGTGTGTTCTTTCTCAGCTGTTCCGCATCTGCAGGTTGTTGGGTGTGCTCGCATTGTAAACTGCGTAACGTTACATGTATGTTACACACTTATTGAATTGTATCAGATTTTATCAACGTATTTGTATAAACGTGATGATATGGGTTTTGTTAGGACCACCGCAGGATAAGTGTATGTTAGGACCACCGCACATTTTTTACATGTGTTTTTAGGACTACCGGTATTTCATAAATTGGGAGGAACGTGCCTTTTTTTGTAACTGACCATTCATTCCATGTTAAAACAAAGCTACCAATGGGGCGAAATTACGCTCCTCCACGTAGGATGATTTGTACATTACAGTAGCAGGTACCAAGCAAGCAAATCCAAGTTTATGGGGGGAATCCCCATCAGCCGGTCCAAACAAGCATGAGCAGGTTTAAAAGCCAAGGTGGACCTTCTTATGGGTGGAGGCAGTTACAGTATATAGGCGTAGTGGAGCATGTGAGAGGAACTCAGACACAATTCAAGCATATTGATGGTATGTTTGATTACTTTCCCCAATCTCCTCCCAACACAATAACACTCCAATTCCACAAACAATTTAGTCTGTTGTTCAGTTTTTTTCCATGCTGCATGTCTCCAACAATGCACAGACACATTGTGTGGTGAGATTTTCTGCTTTGATTTATCTTTCGCAATAGCCTAACATGATGCAACACTGACTAAATGAAATGTTGTGATTGGTGGAGTAAATTTGTAACTGAGTTCTCTCTTTTTCACAGTCCTAGTGGGGTGTCTGCTGCCTGTTGTAGACACTCACAACATTAACTGTAAGGTGATCCAACATCCTAACTATACAACGACCTATGACCTCCATGAACTACCTGAATCTCTGCCTTTGGCCAATTGCGAGACCCAGTGGTTGGATGAAAACGTGAGTGACAGCAGAAGCTACTTACAATATGACACCTCATTAAGGAGTGGTAAAATGTTCAAGTAAAATGGTTGGTAAATGTTCAAGTAATTGAAAGCCTGGTTCTAAAGAGATTCAGCCTTCTGCTCCAGCCTAGCACAGACATCGCCCACCTGGTTCAACTAATCATGGTCTTGATGAGTAATACAGTGTGTTAGTGCTGAGCTTGAACAAAAGCCTGCACACCCAGTAGTTCTTTAGGACCAGGAGTTGGGAAACACTGAACTACAGTACTTTATGTTAAACCTCTTGACTTATGTTGTCTATTTTACTTTATTTAGATAACTGTTCTTGCCAATGACAAAGAGAGAGACGAAAACCGTACTTTGGCTCAGACCAGTCACTCCATCACTATCTTAGGCTGCCTGGACAGACTGACCTACTCAATGGACTGCACGCTGACTGTGGTATGTTACTGTTACTGATGTGGTTACTCTAGTGTGTCTGTTGGATCTGATGAAGCACGGACATGGTTTAAGATACACCAATAAGATCATGTATGTGTCTATGTCGTAGTTTGTCTACATCCCAGTTTTTAACATGTTACCTACTTTGTTAGGAAGGACGGGTGGGAGGGATAAAGTTGACGTCTGAAGTTTACATACACCTTAGCCAAATACATTTAAACTCAGCTTTTCACAATTCCTGACATTTGATCTTAGTAAAAATTCCCTGACTTCAGTTAGGATCACCACTTTATTTTAAGAATGTGAAATGTCAGAATAATAGTAGAGAATTATTTATTTCAGCTTTTATTTCTTTCATCACATTCCCAGTGGGTCAGAAGTTTGCATACACTCAATTAGTATTTGGTAGCATTGCCTTTAAATTGTTTAACTTGGGTCAAATGTTTCAGGTAGCCTTCCACAAGCTTCCCAAAATAAGTTTGGTGAATTTTGGCCCGTTCCTCCTCACAGCTGGTGTAACTGAGTCAGGTTTGTAGGCCTCCTTGCTCGCACACGCTTTTTCAGTTCTGCCCACACATTTTCTATAGGATTGAGGTCAGGGCTTTATGATGGCCACTCCAATACCTTGATTTTGTTGTCCTTAAGCCATTTTGCCACAACTTTAGAAGTATGTTTGGTGTCATTGTCCATTTGGAAGACCCATTTGCAACCAAGCTTTAACTTCCTGACTGATGTCTTGGCATGTTGCTTCAATATATCCACATAATTTCTCTCTCTCATGATGCCATCTATTTTGTGAAGTACACCAGTCCCTCCTGCAGCAAAGCACCCCCACAACATGCTGCCACCCCCGTGCTTCACATTTGGGATGGTGTTCTTCAGCTTGCCAAACAGTTCTATTTTTGTTTCATCAGACCAGAGGACATTTCTCCAAAAAGTACGATCTTTGTCCCCATGTGCAGTTGCAAACCGAAGTCTGGCTTTTTTTATGGTGGTTTTGGAGCAGTGGCTTCTTCCTTGTAGAGCGGCCTTTCAGGTTATGTCGATATAGGACTCGTTTTACTGTGGCTATAGATACTTTTGTACCTATTTCCTTCAGCATCTTCACAAGGTCCTTTGCTGCTGTTCTGGGATTGATTTTCACTTTTTTGCACCAAAGTACGTTCATCTCTAGGAGACAGAACGCATCTCCTTCCTGAAGGGTATGACGGATGCGTAGTCCCATGGTGTTTATACTTGCGTACTATTGTTTGTACAGATGAATGTGGTACCTTCAGGCGTTTGGAAATTGCTCCCAAGGATGAACCAGACTTGTGGAGGTCTACAATTATTTTTCTGAGGTCTTGGCTGATTTCCTTTGATTTTCCCATGATGTCAAGCAAAGGGGCACTGAGTATGAAGGTAGGACTTGAAATACATCTACAGGTACACCTCCAATTGACTCAAATGATGTCAATTAGCCTATCAGAAGCTTCTAAAGCCATAACATCATTTTCTGGAACTTTCCAAGCTGTTTAAAGGCACAGTCAACTTAGTGTATGTAAACTTCTGACCCACTGGAATTGTAATAGTGAATTATAAGTGAAAAATCTGCCTGTAATCAATTGTTGGAAAGATTACTTGTCATGCACAAAGTAGATGTCCTAACCGACTTGCCAAAACTATAGTTTGTTAACAAGAAATTTGTGGAGTGGTTGAAAAAAATGAGTTTTAATGACTCCAACCTAAGTGTGTGTAAACTTCACCTGTATGTCATGTGAGTGTTGGTATGTCCTGACATGTTCAATCAGGACATCTCACTCTGTCCTCTTTTCAACCAGTTTTTTTCTCTCTTACAGGCACCATTTTGGGACGTGCAGTGCCTCAGTGAGTAAACACACACACTAAGAACAAAGCTGCTAGAGGCTGTTGTATGAATGAGTGACAGGATGTGACATGGGAAGTTTGTCACAGTTGACAGACAGTATTAGCAGCAGTCATTTTATTGTGGTGTGAAAGACAAATTACTGATTAATCTCTTTTATTTTGTGTTCTCCAGCTAACGGCAGTCATGGACCTTACAAACCTGCCACCAATCTCCACAGTAATGACCATGTCCCCATCAATCAAGGTTAGAGTAATACAGTTTCACCTTTTCAATCTGACACTGCTTATTTTACTGTCGCCAATCGGATTGCTTGCATTGAACCCGGTTCAAAGAAAAGACCCAGCTCTTTCAATCTATTGGACTGTCCTGGGGAAACAGGAAGATATAACAGTTGACGTTACTCATCAACAACTTGGTGTGTTGTCACTTTAGCACTTTCCCTTCTCTCCCTGTGTTTACAACATGGTTCACTTTAATATGGCTCAACTCTTTATTATCTCACATTAGCTTATCATCAGGTGTGTTTATCTACTTTAATAGGACCATATTTAACCTCAGAGACTCCGCTTGGCTCAGAAAGAGTGTTACAGCTGAGATAACCACAGATTATCAGCTCTCTGAGTTGACTCAATTCACTACCTCTTTATCTTGCAATTAAACAATGGAATAACATTCCACTGCTGCGCTGCCTATAGAGTGAGGCAATGACAGAGCAGAGGCACTCAGGCTAAACAACACAGACGGAGTGTCAGTCAGATCTCTGGCACTCAGGCTAAACAACACAGACGGAGTGTCAGTCAGATCTCTGGCACTCAGGCTAAACAACACAGACGGAGTGTCAGTCAGATCTCTGGCACTCAGGCTAAACAACACAGACGGAGTGTCAGTCAGATCTCTGGCACTCAGGCTAAACAACACAGACGGAGTGTCAGTCAGATCTCTGGCACTCAGGCTAAACAACACAGACGGAGTGTCAGTCAGATCTCTGTAACTGGATTGGGGAGGTTTTCTGTGTGCTCAGTCTCTCTCCTCTCACATAAACAGATGCTAGGAACCACACCGTTGTCTGGGTGCTGATGGGTGTGGTTGGAGTCGCCGTGTTACTGCTGGGTGTGAAGGCAGCATATGTATTAAAGAAGAGGTATGTATGGATGGATGGATGAATACACGGATTGGATGGATATATGGATGGATATATGGATTGGATGGATGTATATACTAGAGGTTGACCAATTATGATTTTTCAATGCCGATACCGATAATTGGAGGACCAAAAAAAGCCGATACTGATTAATCGGCCGATTTTGTTTTTATTTATTTTATTTATTTGTAATAATGACAATTGCAACAATACTGAATCAACACTTTTATTTTAACTTAATATATTAAATCAATTTAGCCTCAAATAAATAATGAAACATTTTCAATTTGGTTTAAATAATGCAAAAACAAAGTGTTGGAGAAGAAAGTAAAAGTACAGTATGTGCCATGTAAAAAAGCTAACGTTTAAGTTCCTTGCTCAGAACATGAGAACATATGAAAGCTGGTGGTTCCTTTTTAACATGAGTCTTCAACATTCCCAGGTAAGAAGTTTTAGATTGTAGTTATTATAGGACTATTTCTCTCTATACCATTTGTATTTCATATACCTTTTGACTATTGGATGTTCTTCTAGGCACTTTAGTGTTGCCAGTGTAACAGTATAGCTTCCGTCCCTACCTGGCCTCGAACATGAACACATCGACAACAGCCACCCTCGAAGCATCGTTACCCATCGCTCCACAAAAGCCGCGGCCCTTGCAGAGCAAGGGGAACAACTACTTCAAGGTCTCAGAGCGAATGACGTCACTGATTGAAACGCTATTAGCGCACACCCCGCTAACTAGCTAGCCATTTCACATCGGTTACACCAGCCCAATCTCGGGAGTTGATAGGCTTGAAGTCATAAACAGCTCAATCCTTGAAGCACAGCGAAGAGCTGCTGGAAACCCACGAAAGTGCTGTTTGAATTGATGCTTACAAGCCTGCTGCTGCCTACCACCGCTCAGTCAGATTGCTCTATCAAATATCAAATCATAGACTTAATTATAACATAATAACACACAGAAACACAAGCCTTAGGTCATTAATATACAAATCAGCTGGGCTTGACAATCTGGACCCTCTATTTCTGAAACTGTCCGCCGCCATTGCCGCAACCCCTATTACCAGCCTGTTCAACCTCTCCTTCGTATCATCTGAGATCCCCAAGGATTGGAAAGCTGCCGCGGTCATCCCCCTCTTCAAAGGGGGAGACACCCTGGACCCAAACTGTTACAGACTTATATCCATCCTGCCCTGCCTATCTAAGGTCTTCGAAAGCCAAGTCAACAAACAGATCACTGACCATCTCGAATCCCACCGTACCTTCTCCGCTGTGCAATCCGGTTTCCAAGCCGGTCACGGGTGCACCTTAGCCACGCTCAAGGTACTAAACGATATCATAACCGCCATCGATAAAAGACAGTACTGTGCAGCCGTCTTCATCGACCTGGCCAAGGCTTTCGACTCTGTCAATCACCATATTCTTATCGGCAGACTCAGTAGCCTCGGTTTTTCTAATGACTGCCTTGCCTGGTTCACCAACTACTTCTCTGATAGAGTTCAGTGTGTCAAATCGGAGGGCATGTTGTCCGGTCCTCTGGCAGTCTCTATGGGGGTACCACAGGGTTCAATTCTCGGGCCGACTCTTTTCTCTGTATATATCAATGATGTTGCTCTTGCTGCGGGTGATTCCCTGATCCACCTCTACGCAGACGACACCATTCTGTATACTTCTGGCCCTTCCTTGGACACTGTTAACTAACCTCCAGTGGGTCAGAGCTTCAATGCCATACAACACTCCTTCCGTGGCCTCCAACTGCTCTTAAACGCTAGTAAAACCAAATGCATGCTTTTCAACCCTTCGCTGCCTGCACCCGCACGCCCGACTAGCATCACCACCCTGGATGGTTCCGACCTAGAATATGTGGACATCTATAAGTACCTAGGTGTCTGGCTAGACTGCAAACTCTCCTTCCAGACTCATATCAAACATCTCCAATCCAAAATCAAATCTAGAGTCGTTTTTCTATTTTGCAACAAAGCTTCCTTCACTCACGCCGCCAAACTTACCCTAGTAAAACTGACTATCCTACCGATCCTCGACAAAATAGCTTCCAATACTCTACTCAGAAAACTGGATGCAGTTTATCACAGTGCCATCCAATTTGTTACTAAAGCACCTTATACCACCCACCACTGCGACCTGTATGCTCTAGTCGGCTGGCCCTCGCTACATGTTCGTCGCCAGACCCACTGGCTCCAGGTGATCTACACGTTTATGCTAGGTAAAGCTCCGCCTTATCTCAGTTCACTGGTCACGATGGCAACACCCACCTGTAGCACGCGCTCCAGCAGGTGTATCTCACTGATCATCCCTAAAGCCAAAACCTCATTTGGCCGCCTTTCCTTCCAGTTCTCTGCTGCCTGCGACTGGAACGAATTACAAAAATCTCTGAAGTTGGAGACTTTTATCTCCCTCACCAACTTTAAACATCTGCTATCTGAGCAGCTAACCGATCGCTGCAGCTGTACATAGTCCATCGGTATTTAGCCCACCCAATTTACCTACCTCATCCCCATACTGTTTTTATTTAATTTTCTGCTCTTTTGCACACCAGTATCTCTACCTGCACATGTTCATCTGATCATTTATCACTCTAGTGTTAATCTGCTAAATTGTAATTGTTCACTCCTATGGCCTATTTATTGCCTACCTTCTCATGCCTTTTGCACACAATGTATATAGATTATTTTTTTTCTACTATGTTATTGACTTGTTTACTGTTTACTCCATGTGTAACTCTGTGTTGTTGTCTGTTCACACTGCTATGCTTTATCTTGGCCAGGTTGCAGTTGCAAATGAGAACTTGTTCTCAACTAGTCTACCTGGGTAAATAAAGGTGTTCTCAACTAGTCTACCTGGTTAAATAAAGGTGAAATTAAATAAATATGGTCAAATCAAACGTTTATTCTTTCAGTGAAATAAGGAACTGTTCCGTATTTTATCTAATGGGTGGCATGCTTAAGTCTAAATATTCCTGTTACATTGCACAACCGTATGCCATAATTACGTAAAATTCTGGCAACGAGCCAGGCGACCCAACTGCTGCATATACCCGGACTCTGTTGCACAGAACTCAAGAGAAGTGACACAATTTCCCTAGTTAAAGTAAATTCATGTTAGCAGGCAATATTTACTAAATATGCAGGTTTAAAAATATATACTTTTAAGAAAGGCATTGATGTTTATGGTTAAGTATTGGTGCAACGACAGTGCTTTTTTAGATAATGCGCTTGTTAAATCACCCGTTTGGCGAAGTAGGCTGATAAATTTAACAGGCACCGCATTGATTATATGCAAGCAGGACAAGCTAGATAAACTAGTAATATCATCAACCATGTGTAGTTAACTAGTGATTATGTTAAGATTGATTGTTTTTTTATAAGATACGTTTAATGCTAGCTAGCACCTTACCTTGGCTCCTTGCTGCACTCACATAACAGGTAGTCAGCCTGCCACGCAGTCTCCTCGTGGAGTGCAATGTAATCGGCCATGATCGGTGTCCAAAAATACCGATTGTTATGAAAACTTGAAATCGGCCCCAATTAATCGGCCATTCCGATTAATCTGTCGACCTCTAGTATATATATATAATTATGAAGAACCACAAAACAAATCGGTGAGGGGGGAGGGGGGGGGAGGAGACCAAGAAATTATGGATTTTCAGACCACTTTGGAAATATTCCATTCCATTCCCCTTATAATTTGGGATCAAATATGCTCTGAAAGCAAACATGTTGACATGAGTACCCTGATATCGGGGAATTTGTGCCATTCTGAAAAAATTGTTAGATTTTTGCATTGGATTGGATGGATGGATGTGTATACGGCTTGGATGGATGGATATACGGCTTGGATGGATGGATATACGGCTTGGATGGATGGATGGATGGATAAATGGATAGGAATGCGTAGGAATGGATAGGAATGAGTGAAAATATTGCTAAATATGTTTGTACTATGCTCTTATTTTTATAGATGTGTCTGCAAGACATGGAACAAGATGTCGACCCAACACTGTTCCTCAGTGTGATGCTAGCTGGCTGGCTGGATGTGTGGGTTGGTGGATGGGGGGGATGGTTTAATGCAATGCAACTGTTTGAGTGTTTAAGAGAGTTTCCTGTAATGGTCCTGTGGCATGACATAGCACGTGTTACATTCTGAGACAGCTTTAGTAAACTTATTCTGACTGTGGAAGTCTAGAGTCTCCTTCAGCTGCACCAGCGAGTGCATAATGAGTAACTAGGCATTATACAAACTATTATAAAATATTACTACTCTGGGAAATAATGACTCAGAATAATATCTCTTGTGGTTTGAAGAATCATATACATACGGGTTACATGAATACTGTCTCAAGGATATGATCAGGATTAGACTTCAGACCCCCTAATATATACACCTATATATGATCAGAGTTAGACTACTACCTCTACCCCCTAATATATACACTATATATGATCAGGGTTAGACTTCAGACTACTCCCTCTACCCCCTAATATATTCACTATAAATGGATACTACATTGAAAGATGACTGTTCTGTTCACCATATATTGTTTTATTGATCAGAATATATATTGTTTTATTGATCAGAATATATATTGTTTTATTGATCAGAATATATATTGTTTTATTGATCAGAATATACTCTTTATGTAGCTATTTGCAGAAGACACATTTCAGTTGAATGCATTCAGTTGTCCAACTGACTAGGTTGTCTTTCCCTTTATTTTATGTAATATTTTGTATAAATTGTAAATGCTGTACTCAAATTTATACATAATATATTGTATTTCATAATGTATAACATATATATATATATATATATATATATATATATATATATATATATATATATATATATATATATATATATATATATATATATATATATATATACACACACACACACACACACACATATCTCAGTATGTGATATTAATATTATGCACAATAATTGTGCCAGATGAAGACAATGCAACTTACACCCAGGTTGGGGTCACTTCCTTTTCAATTCAGCCAATTCAGGAAGTATACTGAAAGTCAAATTTCACATTTTCCTCAAATTGGAATTTCAGTTTACTTCCTGAATTGTCTGAATTGAAATGGATTTGACCCCAACCCTGACTTAACCATATGTGTTAAGAGTAAGTCTAGAGTAAGACATTCTTTTGAGATTGAAACCATTGTGGATTTGAGGGAGACCTATGAAATGTTTTTTTTGTGATCATTCCATGGGTTACTGTCCTTACATGCTATATACAGTTGAAGTCGGAAATTTACATACACTTAGGTTGGAGTCATTAAAACTTGTTTTTCAACCACTCCACAAATGTCTTGTTAACAAACTATAGTTTTGGCAAGTCGGTTAGGACTTCTACTTTGTCAAGTAATTTTTCCAACAATTGTTTACAGACAGATTATTTAACTTATAATTCACTGTATCACAATTCCAGTGGGTCAGAAGTTTACATACACTAAATTGACTGTGCCTTTTAAACAGCTTGGAAAATTTCTGAAAATGATGTGATAGGCTAATTGACATATGAGTCAATTGGAGGGGTACCTGTGGATGTAATTCAATACCTACCTTCAAACTCAGTGCCTCTTTGCTTGACATCATGGGAAAATCAAAAGAAAGAAGATCCTGGAGGAAACAGGTACAAAAGTATCTAAATCCACAGTAAAATGAGTCCTATATCGACATAACCTGAAAGGCCGCTCTACAAGGAAGAAGCCACTGCTCCAAAACCACCATAAAAAAAGCCAGACTTCGGTTTGCAACTGCACATGGGGACAAAGATTTGTACTTTTTGGAGAAATGTCCTCTGGTCTGATGAAACAAAAATAGAACTGTTTGGCCATCGTTATGTTTGGAGTTGGAGGCTTGCAAGCCGAAGAACACCATCCCAACCGTGAGGTACGGGGGTGGCAGCATCATGGTGTGGGGGTGCTTTGCTGCAGGAGGGACTGGTGCACTTCACAAAATAGATGGCATCATGAGGCAGGAAAATGATGTGGATATATTGAAGCAACATCTCAAGACATCAGTCAGGAAGTTAAAGCTTGGTCGCAAATGGGTCTTCCAAATGGACAATGACCCCAAGCATACTTCCAAAGTTGTGGCAAAATGGCTTACGGACAACAAAGTATTGGAATGTATTGGAATGGCCATCACAAAGCCCTGACCTCCATCCTATAGAAGATTTGTGGGCAGATTTGAAAAAGTGTGTGCGAGCAAGGAGGCCTACAAACCTGACTCAGAGCTGGTGGAACTGTCAGGAGGAATGGGCCAAAATTCACCCAACTTATTGTAGGAAGCTTGTGGAAGGCTTCTGGAAACGTTTGACCCAAGTTAAACAATTTAAAGGCAATGCTACCAAATATAAATTGAGTGTATGTAAACTAATGACCCACTGGGAATGTGATGAAAGAAATAAAAGCTGAAATAAATCACTATTATTCTGACATTTCACATTCTTAAAATAAAATGGTGATCCTAACTGACTTAAAACAGGGACTTTTTACTAGGATGAAATGTCAGGAATTGTGAAAACTGAGTTTAAATGTATTAGGCTAAGGTGTATGTAAACATGACAAAGCTAAAACAAGTTTTAGAAATGTTATATTATAAACTGATATCACAGTTAAATAAGTATTCAGACCCTTTACTCAGTACTTTGTTGAAGCACCTTTGGCAGTAATTACAGCCTCAAGTCTTCTTGGGTATGACTCTACAAGCTTGGCACACCTGTATCTGGAGAGTTTCTCCCATTCTTCTCTACAGATCCTCTCAAGCTCTATCAGGTTGGATGGGGACTGTCGCTGCACAGCTGTTTTTATTTCTCTTCAGAGATGTTAAATCATGTTAAAGTCCGGGCTCTGGCTGGGCAACTCAAGGACATTCAGAGACTTTTCCAGAAGCCACTCCTCTGTCTTGGCTGTGTGCTTAGGGTCGTTGTCCTGTTGGAAGGTGAACCTTCGCCCCAGTCTGAGAACCTGCTCCAGAGCGCTCAGGACTTCATCAAGGTTCTCTCTGTACTTTGCTCACTTCATTTTTCCCTCGATCCTGACTAGTCTCCCAGTCCCTGCTGCTGAAAAACATCCCCACAGCATGATGCTGCCACCACCATGCTTTACTGTAGGTATTGTTTCAGGTTTCCTCCAAATGTGAGTTCAATCTTGGTTTCATCAGACCAGAGAGTCTTGTTTCTCATGGTCTGAGAGTCCTTTAGGTGCATTCTGGGAAACTCCAAAATGGCTTTCATGTGTCTTTTACTGAGGAATGGCTTCCGTTTGGCCACTCTACCAAAATGCCCTGATTGGTCGAGTGCTGCAGAGATGGTTGTCCTTCTGGAAGGTTCTCCCATTTCCACTGAGGAACTCTAGAGCTCTGTCAGAGTGACCATCAAGTTCTTGGTCACCACCTTGATCAAGGCCCTTCTCCCTCGATTGCGCAGTTTGGCCGGGCGGCCAGCTCTAGGAAGAGTCTTGGTGGTTCCAAACTTTTTCCATTTAAGAATGGAGGCCACTGTGTTCTTGGGGATCTTCAATGCTACAGACATTTTTTAGTACCCTTCCCCAGATCTGTGCCACAGACAATCCTGTCTTGGAGCTCTACGGACAATTCCTTCGACCTCAAGGCTTACTCTGACATGTACTGTCAACTGTGGGACCTTAAATAGACAGGTGTGTGCCTTTCCAAATCATGTATAATCAATTTGAATTTACCACAGGTGGACTCCAATTAAGTTGTAGAAACATCTGAAGGATGATCAATTGAAACAGGATGCACCTGAGCTCAATTTCGATAGCAAAGTTTCTGAATACTTACGTAAATTAGGTATTGACGTTTATATATTTTATACATTTGCTAAAATTTCTAAAACCTGTTTTCGCTTTGTCATTATGAGGTATTGTGTGTAGATTGAGGAGAAAAATCATTTATTTAATACAGTTTAGAATAAGGCTTTAATGTAACAAAATATGGAAAAACTCAAGGGGTCTGAATACTTTCCAAATGCATTGTATTTTCACTGTCTTTTTAGTCAGTTCCATTTTATTTAATCAACAGTGTGTTGACCAACTGTGTGGAAATTAAAAGCTGGATGAGTTAAATGCAGTTGAGACCTAGGGCTCTATTCAACCTGTATCGCTGAAGCGTTACAGATTGTGCAATATACATTTTAAAGGTAATTTCTGTTTGAAGCGACATATGCAACGCTTACCGTGAATGCAGTCTTCGCTAATGTGGGAACATTGCCTTTAAATTTCAATCGCGCTGTAATGCTGAACTTCTGCGATACGGCTTGAATAGAGCCCCTTATCTCAGTCTTAACACGCCTTTCTTATCATCATCCCAATAATTATTTGAGCAGCCCTACCGCCAAACCTGTTACGGAAGTCCCCTGATTTCCACTGCTGTGAGGGAGGGAGGTAGTGCCCGAGAAGGCCCTCTCTTTCTTGCTCTCTCTCCACCTCCCCCTTTTCCCCCTCTCTCTCTCTCTCTGAACTCACCAATGACAGGTCAGAACAAACTGTTCATAACTCATCATGTTATCAATCTTTCTATCAGTCTTTACTTTGCCCTACTGCTGTTCAACAGCTTCTTTTTAAAGATTAAACCATTTGTGATGTGTTAAGTTCTGTCTTGATTTTAGTGGTTGCTGTTTCTCCTGATCATTTTCACTTTTAATAAACTTCATGAATGTAAGCAGAGAGTGTATGGTAATTCTTCTCTATCGATTTTACAATTATTGTACCCATGCCAAACCTTAAGCTACCCAGAACATGGGCAAGTAGAATGGTAACAGAGCAAAATATAAAAACAACACTTTGTGTGTGTGTGTGTGTGTGTGTATGTATGTATATGTGTGTATATATATATATATATATATATATATATATATATTATATCTCAATATATATATATATATATTATATCTCAAATCTAGGATTGGTCTATTTTACCCTAATTTCCAATTATTGTAATGTTTAACCAGAGACAATATTTTGCTTGAGGAGTGCCAGCTAGATAAAAGATTGGCATAATTCCATGACAACGTCTGCATTGTTTGTGCTATTCTTTGGCTGCTTTGTGACATGAAGACCAACACCCAGTGTAGACTCCTTATATGGCTTAACATACTCCAAGAAGGACAGTGGGTGTTACCATCACCTCATGTGATCTCCCTCTGACAACAGGGTGGGACTGTATATATTTTCTCAGATTTCCTGTCACTGTGCTACAGCACCAGACTACAGGGCACAGACTGGATATGGCCAGTATATGTGACTGTTTGTCTTTGCTATTTAATTCATCAGAATTATTGCTCATGTGCAATAAAGGTACACAGTGGGTTCAACTGGCTGACAGTAGTGTGTAGAGGCTTTTGTTTGAGTAGGGGATTTATAGTCTTGTTCTGACTAATCTGTAAGGGTTTTTCTTTGGTACGGTTTTATGCCTTTTTATTGTGAGTTACAAGTTCAAACCCACAGAAACAAGAGTTTGTGGGTTCTGGCAGAACCATGTAGAGTATGAAGGCTACACCTATTATCTTCATGTAATCAATCAGTCATTTTCATTTGGTAACCTCTGCCACAGTTGACACATCTCAATGCCAGCAGAACTTAGGGACAAAGTCCTGTTAACCACCATACTCCATACTCCTGCCTTCACCATTCTCCAGACTACTGCCTCCTGTGTTCTACTCCTGCCTTCACCATTCTCCAGACTACTGCCTCACGTTTTCTACTCCTGCCTTCACCATTCTCCAGACTACTGCCTCCTGTGTTCTACTCCTGCCTTCACCATTCTCCAGACTACTGCCTCACGTTTTCTACTCCTGCCTTCACCATTCTCCAGACTACTGCCTCCTGTGTTCTACTCCTGCCTTCACCATTCTCCAGACTACTGCCTCACGTTTTCTACTCCTGCCTTCACCATTCTCCAGACTACTGCCTCCTGTGTTCTACTCCTGCTTTCACTATTCTCCTGACTACTGCCTCCTGTGTTCTACTCCTGCCTTCACCATTCTCCTGACTACTGCCTCATGTTTTCTACTCCTGCCTTCACCATTCTCCTGACTACTGCCTCATGTTTTCTACTCCTGCCTTCACCATTCTCCTGACTACTGCCTCATGTTTTCTACTCCTGCCTTCACCATTCTCCTGATTACTGCCTCCTGTGTTCGACTCCTGTTTTTCCCATTCCTCTGGCCAGCTCCTCTAGTAAGCCGCCAACTGCATTTCCCCTCCAGCTACATTAGGGTCAAGAACTGAACTAATGGTTGTCGGCTATCGCCATTTAACTCTTGATCTGGTTGAATCTATGCCCTATATTTTACACTGACCTTGGAGAAGGTCCTAGAGCCCATGGATCACGTTTACGGTACATTCAGCAGCCATTCTCCTGAGGGTTGTTACGGCCTGTGTGAGTATAAAGGGGAATTGAGTGTGTGAAGATAATTGGGTATGCCGAGTGTGTGAAGGTAATTGGGTATGCCGAGTGTGTGAAGGTAATTGGGTATGCCGAGTGTGTGCGCATACAATAGCCTATATTACACATTTATTGAATTGTATCAGATTTTGCTAACCTCTTCCGTGACTAGATACATTTCTACAGTGTCTTTTAGAACCTGTCTATTTCATAAATTGTGAGGAACGTGCTTTTCTTGTAATTGATCATTCATTCAATTTTAAATTGAACAAACATACAAACGAAGATGGCAATAAATAATACATAGCCTACTAATATACATTGAAGGATGGCCTAGCCATTGAATGAGCCGGAGTAGGCTTTTAATGGAATCGCGAGCTCTCTTCCGTCAGCGATACACACCATAGGTTACAGTACTATATGTTTCACCCTAATATGTTTCCTGACTGTCACCCCACATCCTGCACTACAAATGCTGACCCAGTACGTCCTGTCCTTGAATCTTTTGAACCATCTGTGTAAAGGGCCTCAAAATCCTGATACACAGTATCCAGATGTCTCTTAAACAAGTCAGATGGATCAACACCCTTCCTATCTGTCTGTAGTCTCTCCAACACTTCTAGATCAACTACTGGAGGCAGGAGTAGCCATGATTGGTTTACAGGAGTAGCTACCGTTGGACTAAACCTTCCATACAGTCCCTTCGCCTGGGTATTACTCCTTACCCATCAGAGAGCGTACTACACTTAGCACCTTCTCACACGTTCAAATCAAATTTTATTGATCACATACACATGGTTAGCAGATGTTAATGCGAATGTAGCGAAATGCTTGTGCTTCTAGTTCCGACAGGGCAGTAATATCTAACAAGTAATCTAACAATTCTCCAACAACTACCTAATATACACAATTCTAAAGGGGTTAATGAGAATATGCACATATAAGTATATGGATGAACGATGGCCGAGTGGCATAGGCAAGATGCAATAGATGGTATAAAATACAGATGTCACACCCTGACCTGAAATATCTGTTTTTTTTAAATATTTTGGTTAGGTCAGGGTGTGACTAGGGTGGATACACTAGTTTTTGTATTGTCTAGGGGTTTTGTATGTCTAGTGTTTTGTAGGTCTAGGTATTTGTATGTTTATCGTGGCCAGATATGGTTCCCAATCAGAAGCAGCTGTTTATCGTTGTCTCTGATTGGCGATCATATTTAGGTAGCCATTTCCCTTTTGGTGTTTGTGGGATCTTGTTCTATGTTTAGTTGCCTGTCTGCACTATTCATATTAGCTTCACAGTTCGTTTTGTTGTTTTGTTAGTTTGTTCAGTGTTCATTCTTTTAATACATTTGAATGTACGCATACCACGCTGCACCTTGGTCTCATTCGTACGACGGACGTGACAACAGTATATACATGTGAAATGAGTAATGTAAGATATGTAAACATTATTAAAGCTGCATTTTTTAAAAGTTACTAGAGATCCATTTATTAAAGTGTCCAGTGATTGGGTCTCAATTTAGGCAGCAGCCTCACTGAGTTAGTGATTGCTGTTTAGCAGTCTGATGGCCTTGAGATTGAAAAACAGCTTCTATCTCTTGGTCCCAACTTTGATGCACCTGTACTGACCTCGCCTTCTGGATGATAGCGGTGTGAACAGGCAGTGGCTCGGGTGGTTGTCCTTGATGATCTTTTTGTCCTTCTTGTGACATCGGGTGCTGTAGCTGTCATGGAGGGCAGGTAGTTTGCAGACCGCACCACCCTCTGGAGAGCGGTGGAGTTGCCGTACCAGGCTGTGATACAGCCCGGCAGGATGCTCTCGATTGTGCATCTGTAAAGGTTTGTCAGTGTTTTGGATGACAAGCCACATTTCTTCAGCCTCCTGAGGTTGAAGAGGTACTGTTGCGCCTTCATCACCACACTGTCTGTGTGGGTGGACCATTTCAGTTTGTCTGTGATGTGTACGCCGAGGAACTTTCCACCTTCTCCATTGCTGTCCCTTCGATGTGGATAGGGGGGGTGCTCCATCCACTGTTTTCAGAAGTCCACAATCATCTCCTTTGTTTTGTTGACGTTGAGTGAGAGGTTGTTTTCCTGACACCACACTCTGAGTGTCCTCACCTCCTCCCTGTAGGCTGCATCATCATTGTTGGTAATGAAGCCCACTACTGTTGTGTCGTCTGCAAACTTGATGATTGAGTTGGAGGTGTGCATGGCCACGCAGTCATGGGTGAACAGGGAGTACAGGAGAGGGCTGAGCACGCACCCTTGTGGGGCCCCAGTGTTGAGGGTCAGAGAAGTGCAGATGTTGTTTCCTACATTCACCACATGGGGGTGGCCCGTCAGAAAGTCCAGGACCCAGTTGCACAGGGCAGGGTTGAGACCCAGGGCCTCCAGCTTGATGATGAGTTTGGAGGGTACTATGGTGTTGAATGCTGAGCTGTAGTCAATTAATTTATATTTAATGTTTTTAACCTTTATTAACTAGGCAAGTCAGTTAAGAACATATTCTTATTTACAATGACAGCCTAGGAACAGTGGGTTAACTTGTTCAGGGGCAGAACGACAGATTTTTCCCTTGTCAGCTTGGAGATTCGATCTAGCAACCTTTCGGTTACAGGCCCAACACTCTAACCACTAGGCTACCTACCGTCCCAGTCAATGAACAGCATTCTTACATAGGTGTTATTGTTGTCCAGATGGGATAGGGCAGTGTGATGGCGATTGTGTCATCTGTGAACCTGTTGGGGCGGTATACAAACTGAAGTGGGTCTAGTGTGGCTGGTTTGTCTGGAAGCGTGACGTCGGTGTCTGTGAAGTGGGTGTTTTTTATTTTTGTAGTCTTATTTCCTGTAGACCCTGCCACATAAGACATTGAATTGCGACTCCACCTTGTCCCTGCACCGCAATTTCGCTTGTTTGATTGCCTTGCAGAGGGAATAACTACACCGTTTATGTTCAGCCATATTTCTAGACCTCTTTCCAGGGTTAAATGCAGTGGATCACGCTTTCAGTTTTGCGTGAATGCCGCTCTCCATCTACGGGTTCTGGTTAGGGTAGATTTTAATAGTCACAGTGGGTACAACATCTTCAATGCACTTCTTTATAAACTCACACAGAGTCAGCAGCTGACCAGAACATATTCCAATCCGCGTGATCAAACCATCTTGAAGCGTGGCTTCCGATTGGTCAGAATAGCATTGAATGGTTCTCGTCACTGGACATCCTGTTTGAGTTTTTGTCTATAAAACTATGTTTCTCTGGAAGGCAACCCTTGCTCGAATTTCGTCTACCTTGTTGTCAAGAGACTGGACATTGGTGAGTAGTATACACGGCAGCGGTGAGCGATGTGCACGTCTACGGAGCCTGACCAGGAGGCCGCTCCGTCTGCGCCGTTGTTTTGGAATTACTGGGATTAGACCCATTGTCTTGGGTGGTGGTCCAAACCGAGGTAAACATCATTGATCATAATTGACAACAACAGAGGTCTAATCACGCTCCCCCGCCGTGTACCGTTATCCACCAGGTAGCTGACTAATAGAGACTTCCCCACCCTCACCTGGAAAGACCTTCCGAACAGGAAATTGTTTATCTAGTTGTATGTTCTTCCTCCAACCTCCATAATATCAAGCTTGATTAACAACCCCTCTTTCCACATCATATCATACACCTTCTCCACATCAAAAGACAGTTACAATAGTCTCCTTGTTCACCTGAGCCTTCCTGACCTCTGCTTCTAAGCAGAGCACTGGGTCCATAGTTCCCCTCCCCTTCCTGAACCCACTCTGATGTGGCGATACTAGCTCCCTGTTCTCCAGGAAGTAAGTTAGCCTCTCCGTAATCATGCGTTCCATAATCTTACATACAAAAGCAAAAAAGTATTTAGTCAGCCACCAATTGTGCAAGTTCTCCCACTTAAAAAGATGAGAGAGGCCTTTTCATCTTAGGTACACTTCAACTATGACAGACAAAATGAGGGGAAAAAATCCAGAAAATCACATTGTAGGATTTTTTATGAATTTATTTGCAAATTATGGTGGAAAATAAGTATTAGACAGCGACGACAGCAGTAGCAGCAGCAACAACAGCGGCCAGCATCACAGGACTCCTGAACATGGGAGGAGATTTTGAACAGAAGGACCCTGGGCACAGGCTGGGGAATATCGCCGCCCCAAAGCAGAGCTGGAGGCAGCGAAAGCTGAGCAGCGGTGATATGAGGAGGCAGCGCGACAGGTACGAGAGGCAGCCCCAAAACACTTTTTTGGGGGGCACACGAGGTGTGGGGCTAAGCCAGGTAGCAGACCTGAGCTCACTCCTCGTGCTTATTATAAGCAGCGCGTTACTGGTCAGGCACCGTGTTATGCTGTTAAGCGCACGGTGTCGCCAATACGTGCCCATAGCCCGGTGCGCTATAGGGCAGCCCCCCGAGAGTGTCATGCGAGTGTGGGCATCCAGCCAGGGCGTATGGTGCCTGCTCAGCGTGTCTGGTCGCCGGTACGCCGTTTCGGTCTAGGGTAGCCTGCGCCGGCTCTGCGTGTTGTGTCTCCGGGGCGCTGGGAGGGTGCAGTGCGTCCTATGCCTAGCCTGTTGACGTTGAGTGTGAGGTTATTTTCCTGACACCACACTCCGAGGGCCCTCACCTCCTCCCTGTAGGACGTCTCGTCGTTGTTGGTAATCAAGCCTACCACTGTAGTGTCGTCTGCAAACTTGTTGGAGGCGTGCATGGCCACGCAGTCGTGGGTGAACAGGGAGTACAGGAGGGTGCTCAGAACTCACCCTTGTGGGGCTCCAGTGTTGGGGATCAGAGGGGTGGAGATGTTGTTACCTACCCTCACCACCTGGGGGCGGCCCGTCAGGAAGTCCAGTACCCAGTTGCACAGGTCGGGGTCGAGACCCAGGGTCTCGAGCTTGATGACGAGTTTGCAGGGTACTATGGTGTTAAATGCTGAGCTGTAGTCGATGAACAGCATTCTCACATAGGTATTCCTCTTGTCCAGATGGGGTAGTGTGCAGTGTGGTTGTGATTGCGTCGTCTGTGGACCTATTTGGGGCGGTAAGCAAATTGGAGTGGGTCTAGGGTGTCAGGTAGGGTGGAGGTGATATGGTCCTTGAATATTCTCTCAAAGTACTTCATGATGACGGAAGTGAGTGCTACGGGGCGGTAGTCGTTTAGCTCAGTTACCTTAGCTTTCTTGGGAACAGGAACAATGGTGGCCCTCTTGAAGCATGTGGAAACAGCAGACTGGGATAAGGATTGATTGAATATGTCTGTAAACACACCAGCCGTCTGGTCTGCGCATGCTCTGAGAATGCGGCTGGGGATGCCGTCTGGGCCTGCAGCCTTGCAAGGGTTAACACGTTTAAATGTTTTACTCACTTCGGCTGCAGTGAAGGCTGCAGTGAAGGAAAGTCCACAGGTTTTGGTAGCGGGCCGTGTCAGTGGCACTGTATTGTCCTCAAAGCGAGCAAAAAGTTATTTAGTCTGCCTGGGAGCAAGAGATCCTGGTCCGCGACGGGGCTAGTTTTCTTTTTGTAATCCGTGATTGACTGTAGACCCTGCCACATACCTCTTGTGTCTGAGCCGTTGAATTGCAACTCTACTTTTTCTCTATACTGACGCTTAGCTTGTTTGATTGCCTTGTGGAGGGAATAGCTACAATGTTTGTATTCGGTCATGTTTCCGGTCACCTTTCCCTGGTTAAAATCAGTGGTTTGCGCTATCAGTTTCACGCGAATGCTGCCATCAATCCACGGTTTCTGGTTTGGGAATGTATTAATAGACGCTGTGGGTACAACATCGCCGATGCATTTTCTAATGAACTCGCTCACCGAATCATCGTATTTGTTGTTGGACGCAATGCGGAACATATCCCAATCCACGTGATCGAAGCAGTCTTGAAGCATGGAATCAGATTGGTCGGACCAGCGTTGACAGACCAGAGCGCGGGAGCTTCTTGTTTTAGTTTCTGTCTGTACGCTGGAAGAAACAAAATTGAGTCGTGGTCAGCTTTTCCGAAAGGAGGGCAGGGGAGGGCCTTATATGCGTCGCGGAAGTTAGAATAACAATGATCCAGGGTTTTACCAGCCCTGGTTTCACAATCGATGTGCTGATAGAATTTAGGGAGTCTTGTTTTCAGATTAGCCTTGTTAAAATCCCCAGCTACAATGAATGCAGCCTCAGGATATGTGGTTTCCAGTTTACATAGAGTCAAATAAAGTTTGTTCAGGGCCATCGATGTGTCTGCTTGGGGGAGAATATATACGGCTGTGATTATAATCGAAGAGAATTCCCTTGGTAGATAATGCGGTCGACATTTGATTGTGAGGAATTCTAAGTCAGGTGAACAGAAGGACTTGAGTTCCTGTGTGTTGTTATGATCACACCACGTCTCGTTAATCATAAGGCATCCAACATCCTAACTATACGACCTATGACCTCCATGAACTATCTGAATCACCGCCTTTGGCCAATTGCGAGACCCAGTGGTTGGATGAAAACGCGAGTGACAGCAGAAGCTACCTACAATATGACAACTTATTAAGGAGTTACATCTGTTGGTACAAATGTTTAAGTAATTGTAACCCTGGTTCTAAAGAGCTACAGCCTATTGCTCCAGCCTAGCACAGACATCGCCCACCTGGTTCAACTAATCATGGTCTTGATGAGTAATACAGTGTGTTAGTGCTGAGCTTGAACAAAAGCCTGCACACCCAGTAGTTCTTTAGGACCAGGAGTTGGGAAACACTGAACTACAGTACTTTATGTTAAACCTCTTGACTTATGTTGTCTATTTTACTTTATTTAGATAACTGTTCTTGCCAATGACAAAGAGAGAGACGAAAACCGTACTTTGGCTCAGACCAGTCACTCCATCACTATCTTAGGCTGCCTGGACAGACTGACCTACTCAATGGACTGCACGCTGACTGTGGTATGTTACTGTTACTGATGTGGTTACTCTAGTGTGTCTGTTGGATCTGATGAAGCACGGACATGGTTTAAGATACACCAATAAGATCATGTATGTGTCTATGTCGTAGTTTGTCTACACCCCAGTTTTTAACATGTTACCTACTTCATCAGGAAGGACAGGGGTGGGAGGGATATGTCATGTGAGTATTGGTGTAAATCCTGACATGTTCAATCAGGACATCTACTATAATATTTTCTTTCTCTCTCTTTCCTCTTTTTAACCAGTTTTTTTCTCTCTTACAGGCACCATTTTGGGAGGTGCAGTGCCTCAGTGAGTAAACACACACACTAAGAACAAAGCTGCTAGAGGCTGTTGTATGAATGAGTGACAGGATGTGACATGGGAAGTTTGTCACAGTTGACAGACAGTATTAGCAGCAGTACTTTTATTGTGGTGTGAAAGACAAATTACTGATTAATCTCTTTTATTTTGTGTTCTCCAGCTAACTGCAGTCATGGACCTTACAAACCTGCCACCAATCTCCACAGTAATGACCATGTCCCCATCAATCAAGGTTAGAGTATACAGAATACAGTTTCACCTTTTCAATCTGACACTGCTTATTTTACTGTAGCCAAACCAGATACTCCAACCAGATACTCAACTAGTCTAAAGGCCTAAAGGCCAGTTTTATTGCTTCTTTAATCAGACAACAGTTTTCAGCTGTGCTAACATAATTGCAAAAGGGTTTTCTAATGATCAATTAGCCTTTTAAAATGATAACCTTGGATTAGCTAACCTAACGTGCTATTGGAACACAGGAGTGATGGTTGCTGTTAATGTAGATATTCCATAACAAATCAGCCGTTTCCAGCTACAATAGTCATTTACAACATTAACAATGTCTACACTGTATTTCTGATCAATGTGATGTTATTTTAATGGAAAAAACATTTGCTTTTCTTTAAGAAACAAGAACATTTGTAAGTGACCCCAAACTTTTGAATGGTAGTGTTTCTGTTGTAGAATTAGACTACTGTCAAGTCTACTCCTGCTCCTCCCCTCCGGTGTTCGACATCGCCTGTATACTAACCACCTGTCCTGGGATCCATCATTACGCACACCTGGCAACCATCATTATGCGCACCTGCAGATCATCATGATACTCACCTGGACTCCATTACATCCATTGCATTCTCTCTTTTCAAATCACCATTTTGTGTAACACGTGTCATATTGTGTTGGCCCGCTAGGGACCTGTTTCATTGTACTAAGTTCTAATCAATGGTCTAGACACTGTTTGTGTATCTTATATTATTTTAGCTTGTTATTAAATAAATAATAAATTCAATGGTAGGGACTTATTTAGTGAGACTCGGGTTTGTGCAGATTCCCAGATTATGTGACGTTCAGAATGAGACTGTAGAGGAAATTGATTAATTAGCGACTGTTGTAAAATCTATATTCTTTGAGTTAATTTGGGAAATTGAAACTCAAAGCCAAAACTTTCCCAAGGTTAATGTGTTAATAATTACCTGATTCATTTAATCACGTAATTATAAACAGTTAATAATTTGATGAACAGCAGTCGTCACATCAATGCAACGTTACAACACTGTTTTCACCTCCTATTCCATTTTCCCATTACTTTACGGGTATCCTGGAGACTATGTTTTGTGTGTAAAGTCCCAAGCCTTGCTGAAACTTCAGAACTAGTCTGTAGAGTACTGGGGGCCATTGTCTGAGTAAAGGATGTCAGGTATCCCATAGCGTGCAAATTGTGTCTTCAGTTTTCTAATGACTGTGTTCTCAATGGTTCACTTCCCAGAAGTTGGAGAGATAATCTACTGTGACCATGTAGTCTCTATAGTTGAACTGGAACGGGTCAGTCCCGTATTTTTCCCAGGGACGCTTTGGTGCTTCGTGTGGCTTCAGCATCTCTTTCTGCTGCATCACACCCCATGCAGGGCAGGTGCTACATTGTGCCATGTTTGTTCTCAGCTGTGCGTTCATGCCTGGCCAGTAGACACATTCGCGAGCTCTTCTCTGTTCCTATGTGTGAGGAATGGATTCTCTGCATTATCTCTGACCTCAGGGCAGTAGGCACAATGCCTCGCTCACCTCTGAAGATAACTCCATTTTGCACACTCAGCTCATCTCTGTTGTGAAAATACATGGCTACTTCCAAGGGTACATGTTTTTTCACTTCAGGCCACCCCTGCAGGATCACATTTTTCAGTGTCTGGAGCTCCCGGTCCACCTCAGTGGCTCTCTGGGTGGCCTTTACTCTCTTAACACAGTGAGGTAGTGTATCATATTGATTGATTCCACTTCCAAATTCAATCACAGAGCAATAGAATGAGTCATATAGAAAAATATTGAATTATATCAACTCCAAGTAGCCAGAAAATAATTAATTAAATAGAAACCCCTCCCAGCAATGTACAATTTACCATACAGACAGTGTAGCGCTTCTCATTATTTTTCTGTGACAAAGTCTATGGGAACAGCTGTCATCAAGGCAGGGGTGGCTACTTTGAAGAATCTCATAAAATATATTTTGATTTGTTTAACACTTTTTTGGGTTATTTTATAGTTTTGATGTCTTTACTATTATTCTACAATTTATAAAATAGTAAAAATAAAGAAACTTTTGACTGGTACTGTAGTCACAAACTCTTCTTCTCAACACATCAATAGAACATCAACCTTGAATCCCATCATCCATCTTCTCAATTCAACTTCAACAGCCTTTCTTGAATGAACACTCCTACCCTGAGTTTCAGTGTTCGGTTCTAAATGAACCTATTAAAACTCACGGACGCTTAAAGCTCAAACCTAGTAGCTACTAAAAACAATTGGATACCACGAAAATTGGGGAGAAGAAGGGGTAAAATTTCAAAAAATTATAGACTGATCATTTCTTTGTCAGTGGGCAAACGTACAAAATCAGCAGGGGATCAAGTACTTTTTTCCCCTCACTGTATATACTACCACTGGTGGAAATATATATTTTGTCTTATGACCCAATGGGGGAAGCTACTATCTTATGACCCAATGGGGGAAGCTACTATCTTATGACCCAATGGGGGAAGCTACTATCTTATGACCCCATTGGGTCATAAGGCCATAATACATATTTCCACCAGTGGTAGTATGGCCCCGTCCATCATCCCTTTGATGCGGTGAAGTTGTCCTGTCCCCTTACAGTGATCCCCTGCTGATTTTGTACGTTTGCCCACTGACAAAGAAATGATCAGTCTATAATTTAATTTTTTTTTATTTACATTTTTTACCCCTTTTCCCCCCAATTTCGTGGTATCCAATTGTTTTTAGTAGCTACTATCTTGTCTCATCGCTCCAACTCCCGTACGGGCTCGGGAGAGACGAAGGTTGAAAGTCATGCGTCCTCCGATACACAACCCAACCAAGCCGCACTGCTTCTTAACACAGCACGCATCCAACCCGGAAGCCAGCCGCACCAATGTGTCAGAGGAAACACTGTGCACCTGCCCCCTGCCCGCCATTGGAGTTGCTGGTGCGCGATGAGACAAGGACATCCCTACCGGCCAAGCCCTCCCTAACCCGGACGACACTAGGCCAATTGTGCGTCGCCCCACGGACCTCCCGGTCGCGGCCGGTTACGACAGAGCCTGGGCGCGAACCCTTAACCACTGCGCCACCAGTCTATACTTTTAATGGAAGGTTTATTTGAACAGTGAGACAGAAAAACAACAAAAAACAGAAAAACGCATGTCAAAAATTTTATAAATTGATTTGCATTTTAATGAGATAAATAAGTATTTGACCCCTCTGCAAAACATGACTTAGTACTTGGTGGCAAAACCCTTGTTGGCAATCACATAGGTCAGACGTTTCTTGTAGTTGGCCACCAGGTTTGCACACATCTCAGGAGGGATTTTGTCCCACTCCTCTTTGCAGAGCTTCTCCAAGTCATTAAGTTTGAGGCTGACGTTTGGCAACTCGAACCTTCAGCTCCCTCCACAGATTTTCTATGGGATTAAGGTCTGGAGACTGGCTAGGCCACTCCAGGACCTTAATGTGTTTCTTCTTGAGCCACTCCTTTGTTGCCTTGGCTGTGTGTTTTGGGTCATTGTCATGCTGGAATACCCATCCACGACCCATTTTCAATGCCCTGGCTGAGGGAAGGAGGTTCTCACCCAAGATTTGACGGTACATGGCCCTGTCCATCATCCCTTTGATGCGGTGAAGTTGTCCTGTCCCCTTAGCAGAAAAACACCCCCAAAGCATAATGTTTCCATTTGACGATGGGGATGTGTTCTTGGGGTCATAGGCAGCATTCCTCCTCCTCCAAACACGGCGAGTTGAGTTGATGCCAAAGAGCTCCATTTTGGTCTCATCTGACCACAACACTTTCACCCAGTTGTCCTCTGAATCATTCAGATGTTCATTGGCAAACTTCAGACGAGCATGTATATGTGCTTTCTTGAGCAGGGGGACCTTGCGGGCGCTGCAGGATTTCAGTCCTTCATGGCGTAATGTGTTACCAATTGTTTTCTTGGTGACTATGGTCCCAGCTGCCTTGAGATCATTGACAAGATCCTCCCGTGTAGTTCTGGGTTGATTCCTCACCGTTCTCATGATCATTGCAACTCCACGAGGTGAGATCTTGCATGGAGCCCCAGGCCGAGGGAGATTGACAGTTCTTTTGTGTTTCTTACATTTGCGATTAATCGTACCAACTGTTGTCACCTTCTCACCAAGCTGCTTGGCGATGGTCTTGTAGCCCATTCCAGCCTTGTGTAGGTCTACAATCTTGTCCCTGACATCCTTGGAGAGCTCTTTGGTCTTGGCCATGGTGGAGAGTTTGGAATCTGATTGATTGCTTCTGTGGACAGGTGTCTTTTGTACAGGTAACAAGCTGAGATTAGTAGCACTCCCTTTAAGAGTGTGCTCCTAATCTCAGCTCGTTACCCTTATAAAAGACACCTGGGAGCCAGAAATCTTTCTGATTGAGAGGAGGTAAAATACTTATTTCCCTCATTAAAATGCAAATCAATTTATAACATTTTTGACAGGTGTTTTTCTGGATTTTTTTTTTGTTATTCTGTCTCTCACTGTTCAAATAAACCTTCCATTTAAATGTATAGACTGATCATTTCTTTGTCAGTGGGCAAACGTACGAAATCAGCAGGGGATCAAATACTTTTTTCCCTCACTGTATACCCCAATTTGGGTGATGTATTACATCTCTATTGCTAGGCAGAAAATGAAGTGACGCTGGCAATAAACTGTTACTTCTTCTTTTAACGTGATCTGACCTCGGCCCCCTTCCTCACTAAACCGCATCTCTCCACCCTTATCAGTGCCTGCCAAGATGTGATCGTCTTTCCTTCACTCAGTACATTCAAAGCTTAATTGCCTCCATATACATCCCTCCTACAGATAACCATTAACTTCTGGTGTAGAAACCAGACTATGTCACTCCTCATGTCTCTAGCATAACTGCTGATTAAAAATATTTAAAGTTTAGAAATCCGAACTCATCAACAGTTACAGTACATGAAGATGCAGTAAATGTGGATATTGTAGCGAATAAGGAGAACCATGATGACGATGACTACAGCAGCTGATATCCCAAAAGCAAGCCCAAATGTTATCCCTGATACACACCAATCACCAAAACATATCTTGTGCTCTGTTGAAGAGGAGAGGAAGGAAGGAAGGAAGGAAGGAAGGAAGGAAGGAAGGAAGGAAGGAAGGAAGGAAGGAAGGAAGGGCAGATCAGCATCACACAGCCACATTTTATTTTCTCTAATCTCATGCATTGTTATTTTTCCCAATATGTTTTGGAATATCAAATCTTGCAATGTTATTGTATGGAAGGTGTTAAATAAACCAGTTTATAATTAGTGTTACTATAGTATCATTTAGTTTATTCAGTGCTGGTAGTTAACTAAGTGCTGCCATTGTAATAAAGATCCACTCAATCCAGGCCTATCAAAGTGTATGCCTGCTACTACTGCTGCCAAGAGAGTCAATAAACCCTCTGAATCAAGCAGACATTAGATAACAAAGGCATGTATTCAGGAAGTTATAGTATACAGTAGTTAACAGGAAGTGGCAGATTACTGGAGCCATAGCAACAATACCAGGATCTCTCAAGTTACTGTGAGTCATCACTTGGTTCCATGGGTTCACAATGAGACTACCTCACACACACACACACACAGGTGCACATATGTCATGTAATTAATTACATGATGGGATTTCAGGTTATTGGTGTAATTACATAGAACAATACAGTAAGAACATTAGTAACTAACTTGAAAGCATATTAGTCGAATTACATTCAAATGTACATTCACTTTGTTTACAGTTGAGTAACTAATAGATTCTACTACTATTACTACCACTACCACTACTACTACTGCCACGTCTACTACTGCCACTACTACTACTGTAAACAGATACACAGAGGAAATCAGCCTAACTGTTCTGAAAGAGCTAGACATTCAGTATAATGAAGTCTCATAAGGTAGCTCACTAAATGGGCCATTCAAGGTTGCAGACTGGCTCATTGTGTCTCTGAGCATTGTGTGTGTGGGATGAGTATTTAGGTACTTCCACAACTACAAAGCAGTGTGAATATGAAGGGGGTGAGATAATGTAGGTGTCTAATCTGGATTCTCATTACTGGTGAGAACATCTCAGCATGGTTTCACTGCATTGTTCTTAGAAAGACTAAGTCTCTAGTTTGCTACTGGTGATTTGACAATAACACTGTAATATGGACTCACACTCACTAAGACACTCTGCTTTACGAAATGACAGCTATAAGAGATGGAGAAAAAACTGGTTAACAGAAGGCAGAGAGAGGAAATAGTCACTAGGCATCCTGAACATGTCTGGGCATGTCTGCACTCTCTGGCCTAAAATGGTCATGAATCCAGCTGCTACTGTATTTTCTATGTGCTCATGACATTGATAGCCAGTGTTAATATGTGGTGAGTATTGGCACAAAATGGCTACTGTGCATTACCCAAATAGTGAGTGCTACACACATGTGTTGCATGATGTGAGCTTGCCTTTATAAAACACTTTCTGACCTAGTGACAGCTACAGCATGTGTATGCAAATGTAATCCATAATCATGATCTTCATTTTCATGTTGTCCCAACACAAACAGTAACCATACAGTAACAACAGGGTTGTAGTGGAGGGTAAACATATTCTACACAGCGTTGTATTATGTGTGCATTCCTCTAAGTACTTCAGTCTGTCCATGCAGCATATGATGGTAATAGATTGACTGGTCTGAACCACAACACGATCTTTGTCGATCTCTTTGCTGTTAGTGAGAACAGTGCCCTAAAAAAATACAAACCACAAAATGGTGTTCCTCTGTGTTGACACAGCTTTGCATAACTCACTGGTCACTGACCCTGGTCCAGGATAGCTACAGATATATACCTGATTCAAATACTCAGCTGATCATCAAGACCTTGATTAATTGAATCAGGTGTGTTAGTGCACGGCTGGAACTAAAGCCTGCATATCCTGTAGTTCTCCAGGACCGGGGCTGGTGACCACTGTTGTGAAAGAATAGTGACACATCTCCCAGTTGCCTCATCACCAGGTCCAACATGAAAGTAGTACTGCACAGCATGTACTGGAGTGTCCTTCAGACAATGTTGATCTCAGCTATACAGATGTAGCCTCCAAATAAGCAATCATATGGTCACTCACATTTGCATCCAACCACTGTGTTACACAGGTTGAGGGCGATCCTGACAGGGGCTCTGAGAGTTAATGTACAATGTTGTTACAGCCAACAGTCTGGGCACTGACACAGCTAGCTAGCTGTGACACCACTGCGAAAGAAAGGGAACTCAGTTTGAACTTCGGACACATTGCATTGATTGTAGAATCAGAGAGACAGACAGACATTTAAAACATGTATGTTTTATTACAGGAGTGTATAACAAATACCCCAGATGTATTGTACTACAGGCTATGTCAAATTAAGGGGTGGGAAAACTGGTTTTCAGTGAAAGGATTGGACAATTAGGATATACTGCTCCATTGTTTTGCAAAAACACTGCTACCTCAAGTTAATAATACTGATACGAAACACTGCACGTGTATACACCTGTTGCATAAACTCACACATGTGACGACCCTCCCACTCTGTCTGTCATTCTCTCTCTTTGCTCTTGTTTTCCTTAATAGGATGTTGTTGGGTGGAGCGGGGAGGGTTGTCAGCAAAATGGGACACTCCTGGGCCCGGGTGTGTCCCGGGATAAATACACCTTTACCCATTCATGGAGGAGACTCTCTCCATGCAGACACACTGTTGGATTTTGGTTGTGGCATTTTTGTGGCTGTATTCTGTTTGCTTTGGCACCTTTAAACATCTGTCATTATCACATCTATGCACGAAACCACTCACACTACATATACCATTGCTAATTGTATATAGATAACTTCAGTTAATAAATTATTATTTTTTAATTCATTGTCTCCTTTTTTGTTACGGGCTTTAAGCCGGGTTCGTGACACACACCACTTTCTGTCTTTCTCGAGGGGATTTCCCTGTGATGTAGACAAACAAACATACATCAAGTATGAATCATTAAAAACCTGCGATATCAGAGCATGAGTGGATTAATTTGCCGTATTCCGTCAGTCCATATTAATAATAAGCCTAGACATTAAAATAAACTATAAAAAACAACATTTAAACTAGGCATAAAACATGATGCATTACATGATAAAACATGATGCATTACATGATAAAACATGATGCATTACATGATAAAACATGATGCATTACATGATAAAACATGATGCATTACATGATAAAACATGATGCATTACATGATAAAACATGATGCATTACATGATAAAACATGATGCATTACATGATAAAACATGATGCATTACATGATAAAACATGATGCATTACATGATAAAACATGATTGCATGATGGATTAATGCTACTCTGTTTTCCCATAATTCTCCCAAACCTCAACATTGCAAGACGGTGGAACATGAGTAAAAAAGGCTACATAGGATGATTGGGACGGTGCACTACACATGACATAATGGTAAACACTTTTTAAACAGCACACCTACTGTTGGTCTATATAACACTATTACTGTTGGTCTATATAACACTATTACTGTTGGTCTATATAACACTATTACTGTTGGTCTATATAACACTATTACTGTTGGTCTATATAACACTATTACTGTTGGTCTATATAACACTATTGCTGTCGGTCTATATAACACTATTACTGTTGGTCTATATAACACTATTACTGTTGGTCTATAGAACACTATTGCTGTCGGTCTATATAACACTATTACTGTTGGTCTATATAACACTATTACTGCTGGTCTATAGAACACTATTACTATTGGCCTACAGTTTGGACAGACCTACTCATTCCAGGGTTTTTCTTTACTATTTTCTACATTGTAGAATAATAGTGAAGACATCAAAACTATGACATAACACATATGGAATCATGTGGTAACCAAAAGCGTTAAACACATACATATTTTATATTCTTCAATTTATATTCTTTATTTGCTTAATGCTTTTGAGCCTCTCTGTTGTGTTGTGAAAAGGTAGGGGTGGTATACAGAAGATAGCCTTTTTGGTAAATGACCAAGTCCATATTATGACAAGAAGAGCTCAAATAAGCAAAGAGAAACAGTCCATTACTTTCAGACATGAAGGTCAGTCTATCCAGAAAATATCAAGAACTTTGAAAGTTTCTTCAAGTGCAGTCGCAAAAACCATCAAGTGCTATGATGAAAGTAGCTCTCATGAGGACCGCCACAGGAAAGGAAGGCCCAGAGTTACCTCTGTTGTAGAGGATAAGTTCATCAGAGTTACCAGCCTCAGAAATTGCAGTTCAAGTAACAGACATCTCAACATCAACTGTTCAGATGAGACTGTGTGAATCAGGCCTTCATGGTCAAATTGCTGCAAAGAAACCATTACTGAAGGACAATGTGGTATCCCAGGAGGTCTCCCCTGGGGGGTGGTAATAAAGGGGAGGTACGTGAGGCGACGTTGGCTCCCTCTGCCGGGAATACAGGAGCTGGGCACTGATAAAATAATTGATTTGTTTAAAGAAAATGATTAAATAATTCCACTCTGAAACCATATAATTGTCTGAAATTGATTAGAATCATAAAACTATAATCTGATGATGTGTGTAGTTTTAGTCAGAATTAGAACAAGGACCTTTTGTTCCATTTTAGTATGTAAGCAGGGTGCAAGTGGGAAACAAATGATAAGAGGAGCTAGACAGACAAGCTGGACTTCTGTGTTCCTTACAGGACATTCTGTCTCTACCTGTGGAGGGGAGAAACTGTTAGGCTGGCAGAAGATTATGAAACATGTTGCAGATTAAACAATGTATCTGTGTAGTGGAAAAACACTGACTGTCTGTCTAGTTTAAGATTTGAACTTGTTTGTGTGTGTTATAAAGACTGTGTTTGTATAATAGACTAACCTTTTGCATAAGCTGAGTCTTTGCCTAATTGTTATTATACCCAGGGTCTTACAAACCTTGGGGATTGGTCAAAGCTATTGATTGTTAGTTATCATTGGGATTGAAAATTCTGGTGACAGGCACCCCGACACGGACAGCTCTCAGTGGAGGTAATTAGAGGAAAGTGCCAACCAGCCGTGGAGGCTAAATAAAAAGGAGCATGAAGGCACACTGTGAGAGAGAAGGGGGAGAGAATGACACCAAGCAAAAGAGAGAAGACGGACCGAGCTAAACCTAAGTGATTTCTTTGATATGTTTATTTTGTCTTTTTTTTTTAAAGGGGTGGATCAGTTTAATATTGTGGAAAGAGTATTGGTTCCATCAATGTAATTGTCTGCATCATTTCCAATCCCCCATATATTTTGTTGGTAAATATATATATCCATACACGCATGCATACATATACACATACTTATATAGACATACATACTTTTTTAAAAAATATACCTTTATTATTATTCCCCGCAACCCTACCACCGATCCCCCAATTGGAGTAAACTAATAAACACTTTGGCCTTTACCTTCAATTTATACATCTTATAAACATTTTACAGTCTATTTTACAATATATATATTTATTTATTTTCTGCCTTAGTAAAGTTGTTTTTGCGGACTAAAGCCTCCCTGTCTCTGTGTCAATCTCTGCACGCTCAACCAAACCCCCACGGTTTACCACAACACCAATAAGAAGAGACTTGCTTCAGCCAAGAACCACGAGCAATGGACATTAGACCGGTGGGAATCTGTCCTTTGGTCTGATGATTCCAAATTTGAGATGTTTGTTTCAAACCTTATTGTCTTTGTGAGATGCAGAATGGGTGAACAGATCTCTGCATGTGTGGTTCCCCCCGTGAAGCATGGAGGAGGTGGTGTGATGGTCTGGGGGTGCTTTGCTGGTGACACTCAGTGATTTATTTGGAATTCAAGGCACACGTAACCAGCATGGCTACCTCAGCATTCTGCAGCGATACGCCAACCACTTCCAATTGAGATTGTTTTTTGTTGAGTTGGACTGCAGCGTGAAGGAAAAGCAGCCAAAAAGTACTCAGTATGTGTGGGAACTCCTTCAAGACGGTTGGAAAAGCATTCCAGGTGAAGCTGGTTGAGAGAATGCCAAAAGTGTGCAAAGCTGTCATCAAGGCAAAGGGTGGCTATTTGAAGAATCTCAAATATGAAATACATTTGGATTCGTTTAACACTATTTTGGTTACTACATGATTCCATATGTGTTATTTAATAGTTTTGATGCCTTCACTAATATTCAACTATGTTGAAAATAGTACAAATAAAGAAAAACCCTTGAATGAGTAGGTGTTCTAAAACATTTGGCCGGTAGTGTATCTGCAGCATTAAAGCGTATCTGCCTTAAAAAAAACGAACACAAAAAAAACACAAGCAGAACCCAGGTGACTATGTGATTCCTTTCATCTATGTAGGCTAGCTTGCCTGCCCGGTCTGCTAACTGCTAGCCCCTGCTAACTGCTTGCTAACCCGGCCTGCTAGCTTGCCCCGGTCTATTAACTGCTAGCTGACGGCCCCGGCCTGCTAACTTACCTGCCCGGTCTGTAACTGCTAGCCCATGCTAACTGCTTGCTTGCTATCCCGGCCTGCTAACTGCTAGCTTGCCCTGGTCTACTAGCTGCTAGCTTGTTTAGTTCCGGCCTACTAACTGTTAGCTTGTTAGCCTGCTAACTGTCTGAATCGCCGTGTCCCCAGCCAGCCCAACCACTCACTGGACCAATATGTTCACTTGGCTACGCATGCCTCTCTCTAATATCAATATGCCTTGTCCATTACTGGTTAGTGATTGCTGTCTTATTTCACTGTAGAGCCTCTAGCCCTGCTCAATATGCCTTAACCAACCATGTTGTTCCACCTCCTACATATGCGATGACATCACCTGGTTTAAACATCTCTAGAGACTATATCTCTCTCTTCATTACTCAATGCTTAGGTTTACCTCCAATGTACTCAAATCATACCTTACCTTTGTCTGTACACTATGCCTTGAATCTATGCTATCATGCCCAGAAACCTGCTCCTTTTACTCTCTGTTCTGAACGTGCTAGACGGCCAGTTCGCATAGTCTTTAGCCGTACCCTTATCCTACTTCTCCTCTGTTCCTCTGATGATGTGGAGGTTAATCCAGGTCCTGCAGTGCCTAGCTCCACCCCCCCCCAGGTGCTCTCATTTGTTGACTTCTGTAAACGTAAAAGCCTTGGTTTCATGCATGTTAACACTAGAAGCCTACTCCCTAAGTTTGTTTTACTCACTGCTTTAGCACACTCTGCCAACCCAGATGTCTAAGCCGTGTCTGAATCCTGGTTTAGGAAAACCACCAAAAAACCTTGAAATTTCCATTCCTAACTATAACGTTTTCTGCCAAGGTTAAAACTGCCAAAGGGGGCGGTGTTGCAATCTACTGCAAAGATAGTAATACAGAACTCTGCAGGCTAAGTCTGTACCCAAACAATTTGAGCTTCTACTTCTAAAAATTCACCTTTCCAGAAACAAGTCTCTCACTGTTTCCACTTGCTATAGACCTCCTTCTGCCCCTAGCTGTGCCCTCGATACCATATGTGAATTGATTGCCCCCCATTTATCTTCTGAGCTCATGCTACTAGGTGACCTAAACTGGGACATGCTTAATACCCTGGCCATCCTACAAACTAAGCTTGATGCCCTCAATCTCACACAAATTATCAATGAACCTACCAGGTCCAACCCCAAATCAGTAAACACTTCAAATACTTCAATTCACCCTCCAAATACACCTCTGTTTTCAATCAAGATCTCAGCGATCACTGCCTCATTGCCTGCATCCGTAATGGGTCTGCGACCAAACAACCACCCCTCATCACTGTGAAACGCTCCCTGAAGCACTTCTGCGAGCAGGCCTTTCTAATCGACCTGGCCGGGGTATCCTGGAATGACATTGATCTCATCCCGTCAGTAGATGATGCCTGGCTATTCTTTAAAAGTGCCTTCCTCACCATCTTAAATAAGCATGCCTCTCTCAAAAAATATAGAACTAGGAATAGATACTGCCCTTGACCAGTACAAAAACATCCTGTGGAGTTCTGCATTAGCATCAAATTGCCCCCGTGATATGCAAGTTTTCAGGGAAGTTAGGAACAAATATACACAGGCAGTTAGAAAAGCTAAGTCAAGCTTTTTCAAACAGAAATTTGCATCCTGTAGTACTAACTCAAAAGTTCTGGGACACTGTAAAGTCCATGGAGAATAAGAGCACCTCCTCCCAGCTGCCCACTGCTCTGAAGCTAGGAAACACTGTCACCACCGATAAATCCACTATAACTGAGAATTTCAATAAGCATTTCTCTACGGCTGGCTATGCTTTCCACTTGGCTACCCCTACCCCGGGCAACTGCCCGGGACCCTCCACTTCAACCCGCCCACCATTTCTCCTTTACCCAAATCCAAATAGCTGATGTTCTGAAAGAGCTGCAAAATCTGGACCCCTACAAATCAGCTGGGCTAGACAATCTGGACCCTCTTTCTAAAATTATCTGCTGAAATTGTTGCAACCCCTATTACTAGCCTGTTCAACCTCTCGTATCGTTCTGAGATTCCCAAAAATTGGAAAACTGCCGCAGTCATCCCCCTTCTTCAAAGGGGGTGACACTCTAGACCCAAACTGCTACAGACCTATATCTATCCTACGCTGTCTTTCTAAGGTCTTCGAAAGTCAAGTTAACAGATTACTGACCATCTCGAATCCACCATACATTCTCCGCTATGCAATCTGGTTTCAGAGCTCGTCATGGGTGCACCTCAGCCACACTCAAGGTTCTAAACGACATCGATAAGAGACATTACTGTGCAGGCGTATTCATTGATCTGGCCAAGGCTTTCGACTCCGTCAGTCACAACATTCTTATTGGCAGACTCGACAGCCTTGGTTTCTCAAATGATTGCCTCGCCTGGTTTACCAACTACTTCTCTGATAGAGTTCAGTGTGTCAAATCGGAGGGACTGTTGTCCGGACCTCTGACAGTCTCTATGGGTGTGCCACAGGGTTCAATTCTCGGGCCGACTCTCTTTTCTGTATACATCAATGATGTTGCTCTTGCTGCTGGTGATTCTCTGATCCACCTCTACGCAGACGACACCATTCTGTATACTTCTGGCCCCGCCTTGGACACTGTTAACTAACCTCCAGACGAGCTTCAATGCCATACAACTCTCCTTCCGTGGCCTCCAACTGCTCTTAAACGCAAGTAAAACTAAATGCATGCTTTTCAATCGATCGCTGCCCACACCTGCTCGCCCGTCCAGCATCACTACTCTGGACGGCTCTGACTTAGAATAGGTGGACAACTACAAATACCTGGGTGTCTGGTTAGACTGTAAACTCTCCTTCCAGACTCACATTAAGCATCTCCAATCCAAAATTAAATTTAGAATCAGCTTCCTTTATCGCAACAACGCATCCTTCACTCATGCTGCCAAACACATTCTCGTAAAACTGACCATCCTACCGATCCTCGACTTCGGTGATTTCATCTATAAAATAGCCTCCAACACTCTACTCAACAAACTGGACGCAGTCTATCACAGTGCCATCTGTTTTGTCACCAAAGCAGACTAGATTATGCAGTCATGTCAAAATCAATTCAAGTTCTTTCCTTGTGTATTGTCAGTTGATGCATAATCTATTCCGTCCTGTCTTTGTCATTGTTATATTTGATTAGAAAAAGCCCAGTCTACTATTTACATACAAGGGATTCTACAGCCATCAATATCCTGGTGCAAGTGATGCTCATCTTATGTGCTCTTTCCTTGTCTATTTTCAGAATAAACACCAAAGACCTGGGATCGCTGGCTGGGTATGTGTATATTCAATAGCACATAAATAGCAGTACAATCACATCTGTTTATAAAACTGGTGAGGCCATACCCAGAGAAGAAGAAAGGGTGAAAGGGACAGGAAACAGGTTTTAGGAGTTCCATTCCTATTGACTAAAATCCATATCTGGATACACACTGAAAGCATTTCAACTTTTAATCCAGTTCTCTGTGTCATGGTTGTTCCCACAGCAGTCTCTCAGCCAAACACAGAGCAACTGTACAGGTCGATTTACAAATCAGGTCAATTACACCAAACCTAGATACAGAAATGTCTATTTGTTTCAAGTGGGTCACTGTGGATATGAACAGTTAATACCAAAACAGAACAAGAGCTTTCCTGTTTACCTCCCTGACTCCAGTATGACATAATGCCTTATTGTATTCACAATCTGGGATAAATATATGGGCTGCTTAGGTAAACAATCTATAACACAACTGATTCAACTGACTATTAAATGGTCTTCAATCTAGACCATGATTAGTTTGAAGCACTGTTTTTAAACTTGCCTGTTGTAAATGTGCAGAGTTAAAGCTATCAAACTAACAACCCGACGTGATGGGGAGACAGTGTTACAGCTACACAGCCACCTGGCTGATAGAGCTGAAGGTCATCTGAACCTAAGAGAACACCGGTTGCAGATTAAATACACACCATAGGTTTAAATAGGACATATCCAATACATTTCTAAACAGGGTAAATGTAAATGAGATTCAAATCTTGGCACACCCCTATTCCCTGCAGGTCCAACTATTCCTCGGCTGATGGTATCAAACTCTTTCTTCAGTTAATTTGAATAACACTGGGGTTCCCCTGATTTGACCGCTGGAAGGGCCACTGGAAGACACCTGAAAAGACAATCAGTCAAATAAATCTGCCAAAAGAGAGCACCGCTCTTTAAAAACACAGAAGGCAACAATATAGTTAAATGAAAGAGTCAGGTTAGGTGCCCAGGCTTAGTGACTGTATAAAAGCATGTATACCACATGAGTGTTAAACCTGTATTCACCGATAGAGGGGGATATGTATTTTAGCCCATAAACCGCCTGCTTACTTAATCTGGTCCTTGTAGCGCCAAGCAACAATGACGAGGATGGCAAGGAAGGAGAGGGTAGCAGCTAAAATGCCAATAGTGATCTCTTCTTCCTTAGATAACCTCCCAGTACCACCAGGGGTGGAAGTGGGGACATTTGGATCTGTTTGTGGGAGAGGAGGACAGGGGAGCATTTGAACACTAATCATCATCTAAGACTGTTATACACTACTACAGATTGTTGATCTTCAGAATAGATTTGTAGAAATTCCTCGATGAACAACAAAGTGAAATACAGTTTGAATATTGAATGGCACTCACCCGTCCAATCAGTTGAAACAATGCTTTTGCAATCTGTAATGACAGTACAGGTATTATTATGTTGAAACAATGCTTTTGCAATCTGTAATGACAGTACAGGTATTATTAGTTGAAACAATGCTGGGGCAATCTGTAATGACAGTACAGGAATGAGTCCCTACAACAAAGGGCTGGATCAGCTGGGAAATGCTCATAGCAGTGACTGGTTTGAGACACAATAAAGCAATATACCATACTGTATAATAAACTACAACTTCCAATAGCACCTTAGCAATAATAAATTGACACCTATGACCATTTCCTGTAAACTGCTTTGTTTGTTCCCTCTATTGACTATCCTCTTCCCAGGTTGTACTTTCATGGGCCCCCACAGAAACTCACTGGCTTTGATGATAGGCATGAAGTTGCCTTGGCCCTCAAAGACTGGCTTGATGATCTCTGAGTCACACACAGCGTAGATCTTCTGGTTGTCAACACACACCAAGCATCCTCCAGATGACAGAGGGGAGTGGGTGGGGCAGGGAGGGAGGTCCACCATTTTACCTCGCGACCACAGAGTCAAATTAGCAGTCAAATGGTCATAAACATACTCAACGGTTGGGCAGTTATCATGGTTACAGAGGTAACAGACAGGGGAGGTCTTCTGAGCTGCAAGAGAGATGAAGGCAACAGGAAGAGGGCTAGTTAAACAGAGTACTCAGACAACATTAAATATCAACGTTACTACACTGAGTTTTAGATCAGACTGGGTCAAAACATTACTCTACATCCTCACTGTACTTTAATATTCAAATTATGTTTAGGGAATTAAAAATGCACAAATGAAATGGTGAGATCAACTTGATGAACACATGCATGGCAGGCATGAGAACAGCTCACCTTCAACAGAAGCATCAGATACAGCCCAGCCAGCCAGACACAGAGCCAGGCAGACTACGAAACAAAGAAAAAAGGGCTCATGCATGTGCAAACACCCACTCGTGGTCTTGTTAACGATTTCTATATGACTAAAACTCAAAAACACATTGTTGACTTACTTGGATGTATCGCCCCACTCATGTTTGGATGTTACTGTGGCGTAAAGCAAATAAACATTGTGTAAACATTATGCAAACCTTTGCTGCCATTCATCAATGTCATCAAGAGTACTGAGCCATTTTCCCCCCAGTCATGAAGTATTGATCTGCCTTGTTCCGGGGCAGAATGACAGATTTTTACCTTGTCAGCTCGGGAATTCGATTCTGCAAAATGTTGGTTACTGGCCCAACACTAACCACTAGGCTACCTACCACCCCTTGGCCTTTATGTTGGTAATTTATGACCAACATAAAGGCACATTTCACACATTGAATTTTCATAGTGAGCGTATGAAAGATTATTTTTCACATCTAAAAAAATACAAACGGAAGGAGAAAGAGCAGGCCTACATGGAGGAAAAACTGAAGGGCAAATCCTATGCATGGACGTCGTTTGTCGTTGATAAGGAGGGAAGAAATGTCAGTGCAGTGAAGCACAACAGAGTATTATTAACATAAGCATGGCCTATTTAGTTTTAGTAGGCATTAACCAATGTATCACCATGTAGCTTAAAAAGTTATATATTTTAATGTCACATTTTATATTTCTGTAAATGTGTTATTTCATGGGCCATTTTTGTTATTTTAAATAGAAGTTGACTAATGTTGAATGAGTCGAGTAAAGTGTGATATGCGTCAGCATAAAGCTGATGGACTCAAACTAGTTATGTTCCGTTGCATTTGTTCAAAATAAATCCGGTTGCTGGCCCAACACTAACCACGATGGCTACAGCTACCTGCCGTAATCTACGGATATAAGAAATATCAGGTCAATCTCTTAAATTAGGAATCTTTAATAAGATGGTATTAATTTCCTGCAATTCTACATGACTGGAGACGTTACAATAATATTTTTTTTATACCACACACATTTTTTTAATGACAAGCTACTCCAACATACATACGGAGAGCAACACAACGAACGATCCATTTATTAAAACCTCTCTGGGGTAGGCGGGAAGCTTGCGTCCCACATGGCCAATAGCCAGGGAAAATTCATTAAATTACACATGCAAGATAGCAAATTAAAGCTACACTCGCTGTGAATCCAGCCAACATGTCAGATTTCAAAAAGGCTTTTCGGCGAAAGCATAAGAAGCTATTATCTGATGATAGAACAACAGTAAACAATGAGAGTAGCATATTTCAACTCTGCAGGCGCGACACAACGCAGAAATAAAAATATAAATCATGCCTTACCTTTGACGAGCTTCTTCTGTTGGCACTCCAATATGTCCCATAAACATCACAAATGGTCCTTTTGTTCGATTAATTCCGTTGATATATATCCAAAATGTCCATTTATTTGGCGTGTTTGATCCAGAAAAACACAGCTTCCAACTTACGCAACGTCGCTACAAAATATCTCAAAAGTTACCTGTAAACTTTGCCAAAACATTTAAAACTACTTTTGTAATACAACTTTAGGTATTTTTAAACGTATATAATCAATCAAATTGAAGACGGGATGATCTGTGTTCAATACAGGAGCAAAACAAACTGACGCTACTTTTCTGGTTGCGCGCCTCTATCAAAAGGTACACATGAAGTGACGCTCGTTCTGAGCTATGGTACTTCTTCATTACACAAAGGAAAAACCTCAACCAATTTCTACAAACTGGTGACATCCAGTAGAAGCGGTAGGAACTGCAGGAAAGTTGATTAGAATTCTGGATTACCCATGAAAACGTATTGAAAAGACAGACTTAAAAATAATAATCTGAATGGTTTGGTTTCCTCGGGGTTTCGCCTGCTAAATAAGTTCTGTTATACTCACAGACATGATTAAAACAGTTTTTAGAAACTTCAGAGTGTTTTCTATCCAATACTAATAATAGTATGCATATATTAGGATCTGGGACAGAGTAGGAGGCAGTTCAGTTTGGGCACGCTATTTATCCAAAAGTGAAAATGCTGCCCCCTACCCCAAACAGGTTAAATGCAACCAATAGCGTAGGCCAATGAAGAGTGGATACACAGATTTTAGGCCTACAATATGAGGGGGAAGTTATAGTCCACCTTTCCAGTTGTACTCACCTATTAAAAAAAAAAAAAAAAGATTCTTCCTGCCATTGTATTTTGACATATCTTCAAGCTGCTGCCTGCTGTTCATTGACGGCCACAAGTTAAACACCAGCTGTTTTATATTTGCTGTGCTGACTGCCCATTTGATGGATTTTTGACTGCAGACTATAAATGTGACAAAACACAAGCTACAGCAATATTTTAAAACCTGTAAATAGCCCATCCATCCAACTAACTACCTACCCCATATTTGTTGTTGATCTTTTACACACCAGTATTTATACTTGCACATCCTCATCTGCACATCTATCATTCCAGTGTTAATTGCTAAATTGTAATTACTTTGCCACTAAGGCCTATTTATTGCTACTCCTTACTTCTTTTGCACACACTGTATACAGATCTTCTATTGTGTTCTGGACTGTACGTTTGTTTCTTCCATGTGTAACTCGTTTGTGTCGCACTGCTTTGCTTTATCTTGGCCAGGTCACAGATATTCGCATCAGTAGGCCAAGAGACTGAAATGAATCAGAAAAGGATTGTAAAGTTCAGGAAATCAGGGAAGCTCATCAGGTAGGCCATAATGCGTGTGTGTAGAATATCTGCATTGTTTTCAAATTCTAGATTAATGAGGTGAATGCTCTTGATCAAATTAGCTGACATTTCCCAGCCTAATTGTAACCAAATATCGAAACGGAGATTCAGTGAAAACAGAAATCTGACTGATTGATCTGTCAAGAGGAGTTCCCATGCTTGTCTCAAAGCAACACAATAATACTGTCTCAATCAAAATGGTGCTGGAGTTATCAGTTGACCACACATGGCAATTGCTTTACATGTATTATAACTAGTGTTATAGTTTTTATTTGGCCATCACTGTCAATCGTGAACGACAATTCTTTACGTTTTAGAGGTCAAATGTCCATGCCGCACGCATGCCAACCATTTGATCTCAATTAGTTTCACGGGAATATGAATTTCAATCTTCTTGAATGATGTGAGGGAGGCTAACTGGCCTAACTAATCACATAATATAACTTTATTGGCTCAATGTTGTCACTCACCACATAATCTACAGGGAGAGCTAGGCAGATGAAGTCCCCTTGGGTGCTGCCATAGATTTACAATAGAAGTGCCCGTCTATTGGCCACAGATAAAAATTGACAAATCACATTTCTAGCTTTGATATGACAAATCATGTCACCATCATACTTTCAAAATGTTAGGTAGCAGGCTAGCAAGCTAGATAAGCCGTCATCATGAATCATTTTGACAATCTACTGGCAAATCCTTTTCATAAGAAGACAAACTAAAGATACAATGTATTGGTTTTCATCAGCCAAAGATATTCAGAAGTGGGAAAAATCAACCGTGAGGTTAGGAAGGAATCAGTGTTTAAATGAACGTGTTGCTTCCCTGCCTGTCATTTGGTGGAGAGGGTGTATGGTTAAAGTCTGGGTTTAAGGGTTTTAAACATCTGTCCGAAGGGTCTCTTTTCCTAAGCTTAAAAGGATAAACATTCACACGCAACTCCATGGGCCAGAAGTTGAATACATTGGCCATGCTATCAATCCAGCATGACTTCATCTAGAGAATGCCAGACTTTGATGACAGTTTTCCCACAAGGGCTGCAGCACCACCTTCCTGTTCAAGTGACCACAGCACAACGGTGAGTCCAAAAATATGTCTTGTATGCTGCTGCATAAATGTTGTAATATGCCAGGAAGATCCACTAATTTGAAGGCCATTTAGTGTATTTGACTACTTCAGCCACACAAGTTGCTGACAGATGTATAGAATCGCACACACCGCCATGCAATCTCCATAGACAAACATTGGCAGTAGAATGACCCGTACTGAAGAGCTTAGTGACTTTCAACGCGGCACTGTCATAGGATGGCAACTTTCCAACAAGTCAGTTAGTCAAATTTCAGCCCTGCTGCCCCGGTCAACTAAGTACTGTTATTGCGAAGTGGAAAGTCTAGGAGCAACAACAGCTCAACCGCGAAGTGGTAGGCTGCACAAGCGCACAGAAAGGTTCTGCCGAGTGCTGAAGAGCGTAAAAAATATAAAAATAATACATTTAAAATTGTCTGTCCTCAGTTGCAACACTCACCACCGAGTTCCAAACTGCCACTGGAAGCAACAACAGCACAAGTACTGTTTGTTGGGATCTTCATGAAATTAGTTTCCATGGCTGAGCAGACGCACACAAGCATAAGATCACCATGTGCAATGCCAAACTTCAGCTGGAGTGGAGTAAAGCTTGCCACCATTGGACTCTGGAAACGTGTTCTCTAGAGTGTTGAATCACACTTCACCATCTGACAATCCGGAGTAATCTGGGTTCGGCGGATGCCAGGAGAACGCTATCTGCCCAAATGCATAGTGCCAAATGTAAAGTTCGGTGGAAGAGGAATAATGGTCTGGGGCTCTTAGTTCTAGTGAAGAGAAATCTTATCCCTACAGCATACATTCTAGACAATTTTGTGCTTCCAACTTTGTGGCAACAGTTTGGGGAAGTCCCTTTCCTGTTTCAGCGTGACAAAGACCCTGTGCACAAAGCGAGGTCCATACATAAATACATTTGTCGAGTTCAGCGTGGAAGAACTTGACTGGCCTACACAGATCCTGGCATTTACCCCATCGAACACCTTTGGGATGAATTTGAACGCTGACTGAACCAGGCCTAACCGATGACTGTGAACCAGACCTAACCGCCAAACGGAAAGCCTTCCCAGAAGAGTGGATGCTGTTATAGCAGCAATGTTCCAACATCTAGTGGAAAGCCTTCCCAGAAGAGTGGAGGCTGTTATAGCAGCAATGTTCCAACATCTAGAGGAAAGCCTTCCCAGAAGAGTGGAGGCTGTTATAGCAGCAATGTTCCAACATCTAGTGGAAAGCCTTCCCAGAAGAGTGGAGGCTGTTATAGCAGCACTGTTCCAACATCTAGTGGAAAGCCTTCCCAGAAGAGTGGAGGCTGTTATAGCAGCAATGTTCCAACATCTAGTGGAAAGCCTTCCCAGAAGAGTGGAGGCTGTTATAGCAGCAAAGGGGGGACCAACTCCATATCAATGCCCATGCGTTTGGAATTAGATGTTCGAGGAGCAGGTGTCCACATACTTTTGTTCATGTAGTGTACTTGTTGCAGGAGAGGATGAAAATATTGTTATTGCTCATTTTAATTTCACTTTCATTCGTCCTATATTTGTTGCAGAATATTGTTATGTTCGTTTTTAAATAAGATAGTTAAGACAAATGTTGAATGACTCGAGCCAAGTGTGATATTTGTCACCATAAAGCAGAGTGACTCACTCGTCATACGCTAGTTCTGTCCCGTGGCTTTCGTTGAAAAATAAGTTAAGTTATTAATGCAGAGTTACCGACACATTATTGGAATTATGCACTGCTGTCTGTCACGCGATCATCGCATAACCTGGTTATGGCAGGTTGCCTATTCTGAATGCACTGGGCACTGGGTGAGGTAGAAGCTGATACGCGTGCAGCTGTCCGGGTTGGAGGACACGTATAGGGAGAATAGATCTAATTGAATATGCACACGCACTATACATGCATGAAAAAGGAAATCAACTGTAAACAATATTTCGGATTACTTACGTTCGAGTATTGGACGCACAGATAAAGGTAGAGAGGTTCTTTAAAACTGCCTGGATTGTATGGCACAGAACTAAAATACAAAATTGGTTGCAGGTGTGCCGCTCAGAGCGTAGAGATGTATAGAGAGCTCTAGTGCCCAAAATGCTGCATAACGTCAACGGCGCCATTTGAGGACTGATACGAATCGATCTCTACACATTTTTGTGGCTCAGAGGCGCCTGCAATTAAAGGGACAGTTAACAAAAAGGTGCAAGTAAAGGCACATTTAACTAAAGTTTAAGAAAAATTAGAGCCTTTTCTACAATCATCCTACTCAAAAAAAAGGAAAACATTTCCGAATACACATTCACCTATAGTGATAGAAAACTTCAAACATCAAGTCAAATCAATTTTGCTGGCATACACAGCAATAAAGCTGCACTTTTAATCTTTTAGATCATTTTGGGTTAGATATACACCTGACCCTACTTGGACCCGGCCCTCTCTCATCTTGTACATGTTTTGGGTCGAATCTGGACCACCTCGGATCAGATTCTGTTAGGTTGGGGTGGGAAGTTAGCGTGTCCATTTTGGTTCGGTCTAATTTCCGGCTCCCAGAAGACCTCTAGTTTAGGAACTAAACAAATGTCAAATTTCGGGTCTGGTTGGTATTTCACACAGACCAGAGGCCATGAGGCCACCAATCGGGACCTGACCCAGATCAGAGGAGCCGGGCATATAATGCAAATGTCTAGCAACCCAAAGGTTGCGTGTTCGAATCTTGTCATGAACAACTTTAGCTAATTAGCAACTTTGCAACTACTTGCTACTTTTTAACTACTTTGCATGTTAGCTAACCCTTCCCCTAACTCTTTAACCTAACTCCTAACCAGTGGTGTAAACTACTTAAGTAAAAATACTACTTAATTAGTTTTTAGTGTATCTGTACTTTATTATTTATATTTTTGCCGACTTTTACTTTTACTTCACGACATTCCTAAAGAAAATGATATACTTTTTACTCCGTACATTTTCCCTGACACCCAAAAGTACTCGTTACATTTTGAATGCTTTGCAGGACAAGAAAATGGTCTAATTCACACACTTATCAAGAGAACATCCCTGGTCATCCCCATGGCCTCGGATCTGGTGGACTCACTCAACACATGCTTCCTTTGTAATGATGTCTTTGTGTTAGAGCATGCCCCTGGCTATCCTTAAATAAACAAGAAAAATGATGCCGTCTGGTTTGCTTTATATAAGGAATTTAAAATTATTTATACTTTTACTTTTGATACTTACAGTTGGAGTCGGAGGTTTACATACACTTAGGTTGGAGTCATTAAAACCACCCCACAAATTTCTTGTTAACAAACTATAGTTTTGGCAAGTCAGTTAGGACATCAACTTTGTGCATGACACAAGTCATTTTTCCAACAATTGTTTATACAGACAGATTATTTCAGATATGGTATTGGAACTGATCCTGTATGCTTACTTACTTTTTCGTGTTCTTATTTTGTATTTCTTGTGTGTTTTTGTTGTACCTTGTTATTTCTAGTATTACATTGTTATTGATTACTGCATTGTTGGGGTCAGAGTTTCCAATAAAGACTGTTCTTGTGCATGTGACATTGAAACTTTTAACTTGAAACTTTTATTCAAGTCATATCAGAGATAAAAGGAAGATGACACTTCACATTGAAAGGAATTCAACCTTGTTTCCATGATCCAAACATCTGGCCAAGCAATTCTCTTTCTCCCCAACACCCTCCATACGTTTCTCATCTAATACCAAACACTCCCATAGTCTCTCAACAACAGCTTTCAGACTTAAACCATGTGGTTTAGTATCCTAATACCAGTCTATGTTCCCTTCAGACTCATCAGCCCCTAACAGTGGACATGATGAAGGTATGGATCAAACTGTAACATGGGAATGCTCTGAGATTATATAAATACATTTGGGTGATTTCCAAAGTAGCCTTCAACTTCACAGTTCAAATGCCAACTTCCTGCTGTCTATCTACATGGGTGTGACCAGAAGTCTTACTAATTATTTTTCTCAGAAGTACCCCATGTACTGTAGTGTCAGACAGTCTGACAGTTTTGTAAGAGACATTTCATAGGGGTGCAAGTGAGCTCTGTTTTTGTGTAATAGTTGTGTACACAAAATGAGTAATTGTACATCATTGAGAGACAGAGAGTCCTCAGTGTAACTCCCCCCCCCCTCTTTAGCCACTGTTCTCTTGTCTCTCTACTGCTAAGAATATCTGTCCCTCCTCTTTAGCCACTGTTCTCTTGTCTCTCTACTGCTAAGAGTATCTGTCCCTCCTCTTTAGCCACTGTTCTCTTGTCTCTCTACTGCTAAGAGTATCTGTCCCTCCTCTTTAGCCACTGTTCTCTTGTCTCTCTACTGCTAAGAGTATCTGTCCCTCCTCTTTAGCCACTGTTCTCTTGTCTCTCTACTGCTAAGAGTATCTGTCCCTCCTCTTTAGCCACTGTTCTCTTGTCTCTCTACTGCTAAGAATATCTGTCCCTCCTATTTAGCCACTGTTCTCTTGTCTCTCTACTGCTAAGAGTATCTGTCCCTTCTCTTTAGCCACTGTTCTCTTGTCTCTCTACTGCTAAGAATATCTGTCCCTCCTCTTTAGCCACTGTTCTCTTGTCTCTCTACTGCTAAGAGTATCTGTCCCTCCTCTTTAGCCACTGTTCTCTTGTCTCTCTACTGCTAAGAGTATCTGTCCCTCCTCTTTAGCCACTGTTCTCTTGTCTCTCTACTGCTAAGAGTATCTGTCCCTCCTCTTTAGCCACTGTTCTCTTGTCTCTCTACTGCTAAGAATATCTGTCCCTCCTATTTAGCCACTGTTCTCTTGTCTCTCTACTGCTAAGAGTATCTGTCCCTTCTCTTTAGCCACTGTTCTCTTGTCTCTCTACTGCTAAGAATACTGTCCCTCCTCTTAGCCACTGTTCTCTTGTCTCTCTACTGAGAGTATCTGTCCCTCCTCTTTAGCCACTGTTCTCTTGTCTCTCTACTGCTAAGAGTATCTGTCCCTCCTCTTTAGCCACTGTTCTCTTGTCTCTCTACTGCTAAGAGTATCTGTCCCTCATCTTCGGAAGGTCTTGACATATTTCTCTCTCTCTTTCTCTGTTGTCACTCCAACTCTGGGGACACATTTAAATAGAGGTTGGGTCAAGTGATCCCTTGTAGGTGTTGAAGACAGTTCACGTCTCTCTCTGGACGTACTATATTATCCAGTCTGCTTCACAAAACTGGTATGATATTCTGTCTGTTGGTTAAATAGAGCAGCCTGCGTATTGCACTGCAATAGATTGGTGTCAGATACGGACAAAACAGCATTGGGATCCAGAACCTTCTATTGAAATTTAAGTAAAAAGATTAGATGATGCTCATCTTGTGTGAGGTGTGTGTGAGATGGGGGAGGCTGAGAGTGTGGCGTGACTGCTGAGAAGAGGGGGGGGGGGGGGGGGGGGTGAGGATGTGGATGTGGTGTGACTGCTGAGAAGAGGAGGTGGTTGCTCTTCTCTTCCTGCACCTTGGTTGGAAGGAGAGGTAACAACAGTATTCTTCTTCTCCTGCACAGATCAGATTGTTAGCTGGAGGTGGAGTAGTAACGTAACCAGAGGAAAACTGTTTATTTTGTTTGGTTAATAGAGTGAGGCATATTTAGATTCATAATAGCATCACACCTTTGTGATAGTCTGCCACAGACGGTCTGTTATGCTCTTGACATATTTGTGTTGTCAGAGCTGACAGGGTGGGTGGGGTGTGTCTGTGAGATGCATAGGGGTGCCTGCCTTAGGCCATCGTGGGGAAGCTGATTTTTTTTCTGGGTGGGAGCCCTGGAGCTGCTGTTAATAATGTATCTGCTCTTTGTGTTCCATTCTATTTGGTGTTGAGGGTAATTGTGCCAGTAACTGAACCAGGGGTGCAACTTTTGGTTTAGAAGTGGGAGGGACATAACTTTTTATTTATTTAATCCAGTCGGATAAACACTCCAAACAGCCTACCCGACCACTCGGAGGCGTCCGCATGGTCCTAAAGCCCTCAGTTGCCTCTTTCTGTATCACATTCCAATTATAAAACTGGGGGGGACAAAAATGCAATTTCAGAATGTGTGTGGGGGGTGTCCCCCCCGTCCCCAGTGAAAGTTGCGCCCCTGAACTGAACGGTTGCTGGTTTGAATCTCCGAGCCGGCAAGGTGGAAAAATCTGCCGTTCTGCCCAAGGCAGTGAACCCCCAACAACTGTTCTGGGGTGTGGATGTCAATTAAGGGAGTCCCCTTATGAGTGTCCCAGACTGTGAATACAATATGGTGTCATGTTATACTGGAGTCAGGGATGTAAACAGGGAAAGACTACTGTTCTGTTTTAGTATTTACTGTTCATTGCCATAGTGACCACTCAAAACAAAGACATTTCTGTAACTAGGAGTGGTGGTGTAATTGACCTGAAATGTAAATTCCCCTGTAGAGCTGCTTTGTGCTTGGCTGAGAGACAGCTGTGGGAACAACCCTCAATCAGTTGAAACACTTTAAAATCAGTGATGTGTATCCAGATATGGATTTTAGTCAATAGGAATGGAACTCCTAAAACCTGTTCCCTGTCCCTTTCACCCTTTCTTCTTCTCTGGGTATGGCCTCACCAGTTTTATAAACAGATGTGATTGTACTGCTATTTATGAGCTGTGTAAATATACACATACCCAGCCAGCGATCCCAGGTCTTTGGTGTTTATTCTGAAAATAGACAAGGAAAGAGCACATAAGATGAGCATCACTTGCACCAGGATATTGATGGCTGTAGAATCCCTTGCATGTAAATAGTAGACTGGGCTTTTTCTAATCAAATAGAACAATGACAAAGACAGGACGGAATAGATTATGCATCAACTGACAATACACAAGGAAAGAACTTGAATTGATTTTGACATTATGACTGCGCCCTTGATGCTTTTATAGTTGGCTAGTGGACCGTTAAGATTTTTACAAGAAACCCATAAAATGGACCCTCTTGATCAGTCCAGATCGATGTCCGAGGAGAATTTATGAACTCAAACATGTGGCCCTTGTATACAGTATTTTAATCTGGAGGCCTCTTCCTGGTCCACCTCTGCAGAACACTAATCACTAACACCAATTAACCTCACCAGACAAGCAATTACAGTACAATGCAAATACTAGCGATGGTAAAAACACAACTTCATAATGAACTTCATATGTTTCAATGAACCATACAGATGAACTTCATATGTTTCAATCAACCATACAGATGAACTTCATATGTTTCAATCAACCATGCAAAACCAGGGCCTGGCTTTTCTGCCTCCTACTGTAGGCAAAACTAGAGTAGTCTCAGTGAGCAAAATTACATTGAAAATACGTCTAAAATATGTATTTTCCAAACATTGAAGCTAGGTTCTATTTAGGTTCTGAATGAAGGTTGAAAATATATATTTTACAGATGTTGAAATCAGGTTCATTTTCAGTACTGAATGAAAGTTGAAAATACATAATTTAAAGACATCTTATGTTTGGGTCAAATCAAGGCTAGTCCAGACCGAACCAAATCTGAACCAAACATAGACGGTCCGGACAGAACCAAAACAATAAGTCCAAAAGGTGTCAGTCCGTGCATGCTGAGGTATAGCCAACAGTGTCTCCGGAAATTCCATTTTAGGAGTGCACATCTATGTGGTAGGCCTACCGTTTGTAAAACAGGTCGTTGTATTGGCTTCATTTAGTCACGATTCCTGTGATTTGGTTATTTAAGCTCAGTTACCCAACTTTATCAGGAGGAGTTATCCTGAGCCTATTTGCATTGTGTTTACACAGCAAGAAATGCAGGAGTATTTTATTTTCCACTATGATCAGCAGACACAAACTTGAAACTGCGGATCATGACAATTTAGCCCAAGGAATGAATCTTCTGGACAGCGGTTGTGAGTAGCGTGATTGTCCATTCCATATTGTCCATTTTACTTTGACCTGTTCTGTTTTTAAGATATGTTGTTTGTTAAAATGTCAGCGCATTTTTTATTTGATTGGGTGCCATTTAGCTTAGGCAATTTGATCGGAGAAACCGATCATACATTTTGTCTCTAGCCTGTAGGCTACAGAGAAGGACACATAATCCTTCAACAATATGCTATACCTGCTACATGCCTTATCGTAGATGATTTTTGGGACAGAATGTTAGTGGAGCGCTGCAGCGATGCTTCTCTCCAACAGCACCCCTGCCTTTGAGTGGGAACTACTTATCACAAGGCGGCATCAGCGCTCAGCAAAAAGCCCATATGCCACTGGTTGAGAGAAAATTTTCTTGTTTTTGGGCAGAATTATGTGAGGTTTTATGTGCTGCTGGAGGGTCGTCTTGGCCAGTTTAGCTCAGAAAATGCCGTCGTGGTCAGTCTGCCGCCTCAGGCGGCCACCTAATCGTGCCTGATGAGCGGGCCGGCCCTGTGCAAAACACACAAACTCGGTGAAGCAAAACGTATATGGTTTAACCCCATAGAGACACACCGGTGTGTCAATCTAAGTTACATAACCAAAATATCCCCATCCAAATCCCTCAGTTTAAGATAGAGGATTTTTATTTTTTTTTTGCATTGGATGCGTTTCAATCCACCGCATCTGCCAGTGTTGCACTTCCGCATCTGTGGTGAAAGGTGGCAGAGCTAGAGCATGTTTATCAGACCATGAGACATCTGCGGTGAAAGGTGGCAGAGCTAGAGCATGTTTATCAGACCATGAGACATCTGCGGTGAAAGGTGGCAGAGCTAGAGCATGTTTATCAGACCATGAGACATCTGCGGTGAAAGGTGGCAGAGCTAGAGCATGTTTATCAGACCATGAGACATCTGCGGTGAAAGGTGGCAGAGCTAGAGCATGTTTATCAGACCATGAGACATCTGCGGTGAAAGGTGGCAGAGCTAGAGCATGTTTATCAGACCATGAGACATCTGCGGTGAAAGGTGGCAGAGCTAGAGCATGTTTATCAGACCATGAGACATCTGCGGTGAAAGGTGGCAGAGCTAGAGCATGTTTATCAGACCATGAGACATCTGCGGTGAAAGGTGGCAGAGCTGGAGCATGTTTATCAGACCATGAGACATCTGCGGTGAAAGGTGGCAGAGCTAGAGCATGTTTATCAGACCATGAGACATCTGTGGTGAAAGGTGGCAGAGCTGAAGCATGTTTATCAGACTATGAGACATCCCAAAAATCAGTCTTCTCACATAAACGTCTGTAGTGTCCGAATAGTTTGACCTACCACACTATGGAAAGGCAGGACCCTATGCGCAAACTTGTCACAGAGACCTCTCCCAAGACTTTACTTTCAGACCCTAGAAAACCCAATTTCCCCTGTTGCTAATGTGCTGAGTTAAAGCTATCAAACTGCAATAATCTGGCTTTCTAATAGGGCGTACTGTTCCCTCAAGTTAAACCATAGAAACTAGACAGGAAATAGACAACATTCACCCTGAACATTCAACATTCATCCTGAACCCTCCTTGAATAGGAACATCTCATCAGATATTAACACCCTCCTTGCAGGTGCATCTCTTCCTCTTTTCCTTGGCTCACACGATCTTGAGTTGAGCATTGCTGTTCTGTGGGTTTCTGCACTCACCAGGAAGCCCGGCTAAACCTCCAGCTCCACCTGTTGAAGACAAACACACTGTAGAATACCCAGACTGCTGATCTCTGTTATGGAATTTGCTCTTGTAATGTAAAATAACAATAAGATATGTTTTGTTTGAAATACAGTTTTAATGTTGAATGGAACTCACCCGTCTGATCAGTTGAAACAATGCTGGGACAATCTGTAATGGCACTACAGGTATGATTACATACAACAACAGAGGGCTGGATCAGCTGGGAAATGCTCATAGCAGTGACTGGTTTGAGACACAATAAAGCAATATACCATACTGTATAATAAACTACAACTTCCAATGGCACCTTAGCAATAATAAATTGACACCTATGACCATTTCCTGTAAACTGCTTTGTTTGTTCCCTCTATTGACTATCCTCTTCCCAGGTTGTACTTATATGGGCCCTCACAGAAACTCGCTGGCTTTGATGATAGGCATGAAGTTGCCTTGGCCCTCAAAAACTGGCTTGATGATCTCTGAGTCACACACAGCGTAGATCTTCTGGTTGTCAACACACACCAAGCATCCTCCAGATGACAGAGGGGAGTGGGTGGGACAGGGAGGGAGGTCCACCATTTTACCTCGCGACCACAGAGTCAAATTATCAGTCAAATGGTCATAAACATACTCAACGGTTGGGCAGTTATCATGGTTACAGAGGTAACAGACAGGGGAGGTCTTCTGAGCTGCAAGAGAGATGAAGGCAACAGGAAGAGGGCTAGTTAAACAGAGTACTCAGACAACATTAAATATCAACGTTACTACACTGAGTTTTACATCAGACTGGGTCAGAACATTACTCTACATCCTCACTGTACTTTAATATACAAATTATGTTTAGGGAATTCAAATACAAATGAATATGGTGAGATCAAGTTGTCACCACTTCCATGTTTCTCTTTGAAACATTCACTGACAGATCCCTGTTTCAGTACGCAGGCTTTTCTTGTTTCAGGCCAGGGGGGGACATTACTTATTTGGAGTGTATTAAACAAAGTACAGTATGCATTCATTTTGACGCCATAATGAACACATGCATGGCAGGCTTGAGAACAGCTCACCTTCAACAGAAGCACCAGATACAGAGCAGCCAGCCAGACACAGAGCCAGGCAGACTAAGAAACGAAAACAAAACAATCAAGGGCTCATGCATGTGGATGTCACTACAAACACCTCATAGGGTCTTGTTAATGGTTTCTCACTTTCAGTAATCCATATATGACTAAAACTCCAAATACATTGTTGACTTACTTATGTGTATTGCCCCACTCGTGTTTGGATGTTGATGTGGAGTAAAGCAAATAAACAACATGTAGTTAAACATTATGTAAACCTTTGCTGCCTTTCATCAATCTAATTTCCCCAAGAGTACTGAGCAGGTGGATCTAGGGGTGTGGGGTTACAAATATTTTGACAACACAACAATGACCTTTTCCCCCCCAGTCATGAAGTAGCTGTATTATATTCTAGTAGGCTAAAGTCTAGTCCCCACTGGACTGATCATCCCCAGGGGTCTGTTTTAACAGGGTTCTGAGTCTGTGTGTGGGATATCAACCAATCTCAGGGATATACGTTAGCCCCATGGTTTCACAATCCCTCGGCTGTACCTCAACTACCCTAAAGCTATCCGTTTTATAAAATGTTAATAGGACTATTTCCACCTTCATTCATCCTGGTTAGTCTTACTGAGGCAATACAAAAAATGCTCCATTCCACCTCATCTATTCTTCTCTTCCATATTGTAATTTGAACCATTAGACAAGCATGCATGACATTCCTGGGCTATAGTCTATGCTCTGGTACAACACAATCTCACACTCAATTTGTGCAAATATGCCTCAAAAGTCTTTCAGCAGATTTTGTGCATTATATGGCTTCATTTGTGTGAACGTTTGTGTGGGCGAACTTTTGAACAATCTTTTGAAAGGTATTGGAGAAAGGCATTTTGGGAATGGTGTTGTGCCATTTTTTGTGTCCCACATTTATTTTCTCTCTAAAAAAAAAAACATGTTAACAACCCAATATTGCTAATCAACCAGGTTGTCACTGAAATACTTGTAATATAATAGTAGCCTTACAGGTTTTATTTTCATTAATGCCAATGCATTAATAAGTACCACGTGCTTGTTTTCACTTAATACTCTGGGATACTGGTGCTATGTCGGATTTTATGAGGGTTGCCAGACTGGAATAAAAACCTGTCTGTTATTTTTGTGGTATCAGTTAAGGTATTTGATTGGGGAAATGGGGATACATTTTCATGATGGTAAATTCATTCATCAATAAATGTGGGGAAACAGAAGACCTGCAAAAAAAAAATCTGTTTGGTTTAAATTCCCCTGGTCAAACTGCCTGGTATTTTCAACCATAACGAGTCGGGACTACGATTAAGTAAAAGCCTTATCAATGCAGTTAAACAGGTTAATGTAAAATAATCAATTACTGCATGTTGGCTTACACTTCTGGCACTTCCAAGACCGTTTCATGATGAGTATTACGGACTGTCAATCATGTAATATACTTAGGCTGTTGTAACAAGGCATATGCCAGCATTGTAGACCTACTGTCTCTGCCCAGAGGACTACTAGGCTTTCATGGCAACGCCAGTTAGAGCTCACTTAGCCATGTATGAGCCCTGGTTAGAGTCCCTGTTACAGCTGTTTTCATTTTATCTGTTGGAGCTTGGAAATAGGAAGTATTCCTTATTATAGGAAGGACATTTAGGTCTATATCGAAGGTTGTTGGGAAGGTGTGGGAAATATGTACCTTTCTGGGTCAGAAAGATGAGACCAGACACCTGTCAAGGAATGGACCTGATATCATCCAGTGTAAGAAAAGCTGGAACATACAGCTATGTGGTGTTGACACACGGCATTTGTTCTCCCAAGAGCTGCGATGTGGTGTATTGTGTTGTGTTGAGCTGCTGTGGTTGCCCTCTCTGTGTTGAGAGTTGAGTATTGTTACATTAGCATGGGTGATGCTGCTGCTTTGTGCAGTGTTGTTAGTGTAGCCTGTTTGCTGTTGTGTTTTATCAACACCCGGTGATTACCCCACTGACAGCCTTATGTGGCTCTGATATGAACTATCATGTTAGTGACAATGAAACGAGGAAGAGGGCAGATTCATTTACTCAAGATCGTACGATTAAGACGGTCAGACATAATGGACCAATCCAATGTTGACCAACCACTCTGGTTGTTGGATCAGCTCTGTCATGTGGATGGTGTCAATTAAGTTGATTTGTGTGTTCTATAAGTAACCTTACCTACTGTATATCAAGAAGGCTAAAGTACAGAATAGCTTTTAGGCCAACGGTAGGTGTGCTGTTTAAAAAGTGTTTACCATTATGTCATGTGTAGTGCACCGTCCCAATCGTCCTATGTAGCCTTTTTTACTCATGTTCCACCGTCTTGCAATGTTGAGGTTTGTGGAGGATTATGGGAAAACAGAGTCGCCTTAATCCATCATGCAATCATGTTTTATCATGTAATGCATCATGTTTTATCATGTAATGCATCATGTTTTATCATGTAATGCATCATGTTTTATCATGTAATGCATTATGTTTTATCATGTAATGCATCATGTTTTATCATGTAATGCATCATGTTTTATCATGTAATGCATCATGTTTTATGCCTAGTTTAATGTTTTTATGGGTTTTAGAGAGAGAGGTGTGTGTGTGAATGTGTGAGTGTTTATGCAGCAGGTGTATACACATGTGTGCAGTGTTTCTTATCAGTATTATTAGCTTGATGTATCAGTATCTGGGGTGTTTGTGGACAGATATCTGTTATACACTCCTGAAATATAACATACATGCTTTAAATGTCTACGTCTCTTTATCTCTCTGATTCTACAATCCATGCTATGTGTCCAAAGTTACAATTGATTTCCCTTGCTTTCACCGTGGTGTCTCAGCTGGGTAGCTGTGTCAGAGCCCAGACCGTTGGCTGGAACGCTGTTCATGCCAACTGTACAATGACCTATCAATTCTCAGAGCCCCTGCCAGGATCGCCCTCAACCTGTGTAACACAGTGGTTGGATGCAAATGTGAGTGACCATATGATTGCTTATTTGGAGGCTACATCTGTATAGCTGAGATCAACATTGTCTGAAGGACACTCCAGTACATGCTGTGCAGTACTACTTTCATGTTGGACCTGGTGATGAGGCAACTGGGAGATGTGTCACTATTCTTTCACAACAGTGGTCACCAGCCCCGGTCCTGGAGAACTACAGGATATGCAGGCTTTAGTTCCAGCCCTGCACTAACACACCTGATTCAATTAATCAAGGTCTTGATGATCAGCTGAGTATTTGAATCAGGTATTTATCTGTAGCTATCCTGGACCAGGGTCAGTGACCAGTGAGTTATGCAAAGCTGTGTCAACACAGAGGAACACCATTTTGTGGTTTGTATTTTTTTTAGGGCACTGTTCTCACTAACAGTAAAGAGATCATGTCAAAGATCGTGTTGTGTTTCAGACCAGTCAATCTATTACCATCATATGCTGCATGGACAGACTGAAGTACTTAGAGGAATGCACACATAATACAACGCTGTGTAGAATATGTTTACCCTCCACTACAACCCTGTTGTTACTGTATGGTTACTGTTTGTGTTGGGACAACATGGAAATGAAGATCATGATTATGGATTACATTTGCATACACAGGCTGTAGCTGTCACTAGGTCAGAAAGTGTTTTATAAAGGCAAGCTCACATCATGCAACACATGTGTGTAGCACTCACTATTTGGGTAATGCACAGTAGCCATGTTGTGCCAATACTCACCACATATTAACACTGGCTATCAATGTCATGAGCACATAGAAAATACAGTAGCAGCTGGATTCATGACCATTTTAGGCCAGAGAGTGCAGACATGCCCAGACATGTTCAGGATGCCTAGTGACTATTTCCTCTCTCTGCCTTCTGTTAACCAGTTTTTTCTCCATCTCTTATAGCTGTCATTTCGTAAAGCAGAGTGTCTTAGTGAGTGTGAGTCCATATTACAGTGTTATTGTCAAATCACCAGTAGCAAACTAGAGACTTAGTCTTTCTAAGAACAATGCAGTGAAACCATGCTGAGATGTTCTCACCAGTAATGAGAATCCAGATTAGACACCTACATTATCTCACCCCCTTCATATTCACACTGCTCTATAGTTGTGGAAGTACCTAAATACTCATCCCACACACACAATGCTCAGAGACACAATGAGCCAGTCTGCAACCTTGAATGCCCGTTTAGTGAGCTACCTTATGAGACTTCATTATACTGAATGTCTAGCTCTTTCAGAACAGTTAGGCTGATTTCCTCTGTGTATCTGTTTACAGTAGTAATAGTGGCAGTAGTAGAAGTGGCAGTAGTAGTGGTGGTAGTAGTAGTAATAGTAGTATAATCTATTAGTTACTCAACTGTAAACAAAGTGAATGTACATTTGAATGTAATTCGACTAATATGCTTTCAAGTTAGTTACTAATGTTCTTACTGTATTGTTCTATGTAATTACACCAATAACCTGAAATCCCATGTAATTACATGACATATGTGCACCTGTGTGTGTTTGTGTGTGTGTGTGTGTGTGTGTGTGTGTGAGGTAGTCTCAAGGCCTGCTGGGTCTTTCTACCAACTTGAACAGTGTGTCTTTTGAACTTCTCTAGGTAACTGTATTGTGAAGCCATTTGACCAGGAACACATTGAACTAGATGATTCTGACTCACAGTAGCTTGAGACATGCAGAGAGATCTTGGTATTGTTGCTTTGGCTCCAGTAACTTTCTTCTGCATTATATAATTATAGTGAAGGCATCAAAACTATGAAATAACACATATGTAGAAACTAAAAAAGTGTTAACCAAATCAAATTATATTTTATACTTGAGATTGTTCAAAGTATCCACCCTTTGCCTTGATGACAGCTTTGCACAGTCTTGGCATTCTCTCAACCAGCTTCATGAGGTAGTCACCTGGAATGCATTTCAATTAACAGGTGTGCCTTGTTAAAATAAACCATTACTAAAGGACACCAATAATAAACCATTACTAAAGGACACCAATAAGAATAAGAAACTTGCTTAGGCCAAGAAACACGGGACATTAGACCGGTAGAAATCTGTCCTTTGGTCTGGAGTCCAAATTTGAGATTCCTGGTTCCAACCTCCTTGTCTTTGTGAGACACAGAGTAGGTGAATGGATGATCTCTGCATGTGTGGTTCCCACCATGAAGCATGGCGGTGGAGGTGTGATGGTGTGGGGGTGCTTTGCTGGTGACACTGTTCATGATTTATTTAGAATTCAAGGCACACTTAACCAGCATGGCTACCAATGCATTCTGCAGCGGTACACCAGCCCATCTGGTTTGTACTTAGTGGGACTATCATTTGATTTTCTAGCATTTTTCAGCATCAAGAGCGATGATATATACAGAGAGGAGAGTCGGCCCGAGAATTGAACCCTGTGGCACCCCCATAGAGACTGCCAGTGGTCCGGACAACAGGACCTCCGATTTGACACACTGAACTCTATCAGAGAAGTAGTTGGTAAACCAGGCGAGGCAATAATTTGAGAAACCAAGGCTGTCAAGTCTGCCAATAAGAATGTGGTGATTGACAGAGTCAAAAGCCTTGGCCAGGTCGATGAATACGGCTGCACAGTAATGTCTCTTATCGATGGCGGTTATGATGTCGTTTAGGACCTTGAGCGTGGCTGAGGTGCACCCATGACCAGTTCTGAAACCAGATTGCATAGCGGCGAAGGTACGGTGAGATTTGAAACAACTGGCCCAGCATCGTCTGGGTTTGGCCGGGATAGACTTGCCTAGTTAAAAAAACAAAAAAAACATAAATTTTAGAACAAGGCTGTAACAATGTGGAAAAGGGAAGGGGTCTGAATACTTTCCGATTACACCGTATATGAACACTGATAGTCAAATCTCTCATTCTGTTATGGATTTGGGTGTTATCTGAATGCTCATGTGGGAGACTGGGTTTGTACCATGGTCAACTCTGAGCCAGCCACAAGACGGTGTTAGACTACTGAGCTAAAGCCTATCATTAGCTTCCTCCTTTACACTCAGCCTCTCTCTCTTTCCCACACAGATGAAAGGATCCAGACAGTGGCCTGGGTTCTTCTGGGATGTTTTGCTGGAGTCATCATACTGTTATTTGCTGGAGAGAGGTGTGTATGGGGGGGTGGTCCACACAGTGGCCTGGGTTCCTGTGGGATGTTTTGCTGGAATCATCATACTGTTATTTGCTGGAGAGAGGTGTGTATGGAGGGGTGGTCCACACAGTGGCCTGGGTTCCTGTGGGATGTTTTGCTGGAGAGAGGTGTGTATGGGGGGGGGTGGTCCACACACTGGCCTGGGTTCCTGTGGGATGTTTTGCTGGAGTCACCATACTGTTATTTGCTGGAGAGAGGTGTGTATGGGGGGGGGTGGTCCACACAGTGGCCTGGGTTCCTGTGGGATGTTTTGCTGGAGAGAGGTTTGTATGGAGGGGTGGTCCACACAGTGGCTTGGGTTCCTGTGGGATGTTTGGCTGGAGAGAGGTGTGTATGGAGGGGTGGTCCACACAGTGGCCTGGGTTCCTGTGGGATGTTTTGCTGGAGAGAGGTGTGTATGGGGGGTGGTCCACACCGTTTTTTAGTTTAGTCAAGGTTACTGAAACACTGTGTAGGTCACTGAATGTATATAAATGATTATTTTGTGAATTTGTACGTATTGCTAAAGATATCTGTTTGGTATTTCAGTTACAGATGTGTTGACAGGAGGATGAATTGGACCCAACGAATCTCAATTTTAAAAGTTTCATTTTTAAAGCATTGAAATGGGCAAGTGGCTTGAGCTTGTCTTGTATTACATTCTGAGACAGTTTTAGTGCAGCAGTAGATCTCTTGCTGTGGAAGCTAGATTCCCATAGCTGCACTTTTAGTCTATGATAAGTGACTAGGCATATCAACACACATACATACACATGTACAGTATACAAACTCATATTACTATGTTGGGGGGAAATGACTCAGGTAGTATTATCTGTGGTCTGTTGAGTAATAGTGTCACCTGGTAGTGGAGACGGTGTGATACTATTTGTGTTTCTAGTTTTCTAGTTACTGTAAAGATGGGTGAAAGATTTCTGTATCAGACAGCACACAGACACATGACATTCCTTTTCCCCTCACTTTCACTAGTTCCTAACAGTTCATACCAGTTCACTTCCTGTCGTATGCCGCAACAGATTTAGTTCCTCTCCCTCCCCCCCAGCTATACCAGGGAAGTCCCTGTGTGATTTATGAATGACTTAGAATTGGAGTTCCAGGCTTGATATTGAACCAGAGAGGATGTGACATCAGTTCTCAGCCACACCTACTCACACCACTCTGCCTAGACATTGTCTGTTAAACAAGTATTATTATAATACATCATTATATATCTAGTAATATAAACATAATATACATTTTGTACATAGTAGAACATGAAATATGATTACGATATGTATTACCGTTTTCCAGTCAGTCACTGAGGAAGTGACTTGTGGATCCAATGTCATGCTTTTAGTAGATTAAATTGACCCATAGACACGGATTTAAAGTTTCCCCCTAATGAAGTAGTGTTCGGGAAGCTGATCCTAGATCTGTGCCTATGGGCTCGTCTGACCCAGATTTTAGTGTTGTCTTTAAGTCAGCTAATGCTTATAGTGAGTGATGTAGGACTGGCATCTTTCCACATCTTATATTGGTTTATATTCTATGTGAGCGCAAATCAAATAGCCAGATTCCAAACTGCTACCTTGCTGCTATCCTTAGGATCTTGTTGACTTCCCTTTGTGGATCTGAAAGGACAACTACAAGTGGAAGGTTAAGGGTGTGTTAGACCTGCAGGAGAAGTTCAAATGGGGCTAGAGAATCATAACTGCTGTTGTAGAAATACTGACAGGATATATAACACATTATTAGGCTTCTGACATGACAAGAAAATTACTTATTTTTGTTCAATTTCATAATGAATGATACTGACTGTATTTGTTAATGTGATTTTTTTTTAAATTGAATCATTACTCATGTGTTTAACACTCATTTATGTTTGCTTTGCTAACCTGCTCAACAACTTGTATTAAAACATCCTGCGATTCATCTTTGTGTGTCTTGTTGGTTTAATCTGTTTTCCCTTGATTGATTGAATTAATTTGTAACAGTACTGTACTCCACTCAGACTGTGTTATTTAGATATAATTTAAGAGCCATTCTTAAATGTATCCCCTGGTGTATTAACTTGGTTTATGTGTATTATCTGACCCCTGTATGTACTGGCTTACTGCCAAAGCTGGGTGTAAGACAAAGATAGAGATGTAGGGAAATTCTGGGGACAGCCATGGCTTTCTCTCACTCTCTCTCTCTCTCTCTCTCTCTCTCTCTCTCTCTCTCTCTCTCTCTCTCTCTCTCTCTCTCTCTCTCACTCTCACTCTCTCTCTCTCTCTCTCTCTCTCTCTCTCTCTCTCTCTCTCTCTCTCTCTCTCTCTCTCTCTCTCTCTCTCTCTCTCTCTCTCTCTCTGCTTTCTTCCTCTCTTTCTCTATCTATCTCTGTTTCTGTCTCTCTGTCTGTCTGTCTGTCTGTCTGTCTGTCTGTCTGTCTGTCTGTCTGTCTGTCTGTCTGTCTGTCTCTCTCTGTGTGTGTTTGATTGATGTTGACAGTATTACATTTGTCTAACAAGTCAATCTCTCCTTAACACTCCAACTACTTCACAGTGATATAATGTAGTCTGGTGATTGACTTCAGGAAACACATTTACTGCTGTATAACCTCTCTTCCTCCTGGCTCTTAGCTGTTGATAAGCAAATGCTTGTGTAGGTTGTGGTTAGGTTTAGAATAAGGGTTAGGGTTATGGCTGGGATTAGGTTAGGATGAGGGTTAAGGCTAGGGTTAGTGGATAGTTGGTTTAAATGTTGTTGACAGTTATTGAACATCTACAAGCCATCTACTTGAGACCATCCCAATAAAGTGTTAACAAATAATTGGGGTAATTGTTGAATAACCTGTGGTTAACCTAAAGTGGGTCACAGGGCTGAAGTGGTGCCACCTTTCAATCCAGTCAGCCTAGATGAGTTGTCTTCATCTGTATTTCAATACAGTTACATGATTTCTCAGAATTCCTGATGATTCTAAAGACAGATCTGATCATATCACCTCTACCTTACCTGACACCCTAGACCCACTTCAATTTGCTTTCCACCCCAATAGAGGCACAGATGATGCAATCGCCACTGCGCTGCACACTGCCTCATCCTGGACAAGAGGAATACCTACGCAAGAATGCTGTTCATTCACTATAGCTTAGCATTCAACATCATAGTACCCTCCAAGCTCATCATTAAGCTTGGGACACTGGGTCTGAACCCTGCCCTGTGCAACTGGGTCCTGGACGTCCTAAAGGGTCACCCCCAGGTAGTGAAGGTAGGATACAACACCACCACTTCGCTGATCCTCAACACAGGGGCCCCACAAGGGTGCATGCTCAGCCCCTTCCTGTACTCCCTGTTCACCCATGACTGCGTGGCCATGCACGCCTCAAACTCAATCATCAAGTGTGCTGATGACACAACAGTAGTTGGCCTGATAACCAACAATGACGTGACAGCCTACAGGGAGGTGAGGGCCCTGGGAGAGTGGTGCCAGGAAAATAATCTCTCACTCAACGTCAACAAAACAAAGGAGCTGATCGTGGACTTCAGGAAACAACAGAGGGCCACGCCCCTATCCACATTGACGGGACCACAGTGGAGCAGGTGGAAAGCTGCAAGTTCCTCAGTGTACACATCACTGACAGTCTGAAATGGTCCACCCACACAAACAGTGGTGAAGAAGCCGCAACAGCGCCTCTTCAACCTTAGGAGGCTGAAGAAATTTGGCTTGGCCCCAAAAACCTTCACAAACTTTTACAGATGGGCAATTGAGAGCATTCTGTCGGGCTGTATCACCGCCCGCAATCACAGGGCTATCCAGAGGTTGGTGCGGTCTGCACAACGCATCACCGGGGGCAAACTACTTGTCCTCCAGGACACCTACAGCACCTGATGTCACAGGAAGGCCAAAAAGATAATCAAGAACATCAACCACAGATTGAGTACATATGCATCAAAACTGGAACAGAGAGACTGAAAAAACGCTTCTATCTCAAGGCCATCAGACTGTTAAATAGCCAACACTAGCCGGCCACTCCAACAATGCTCGTCCTAATATTTATATATTTCTTAATTCCATTCTTTTACATTTAGATGTGTATTGTTGTGTATTGTTAGATACTACTGCACTACTGCACTGTTGGAGCTAGAAACACAGGCATTTTCGCAACATCCGCAAAAACATCTGCTAAATATGTGTATGTGACCAATAACATCTGTTAAATATGTGTATGTGACCAATAATATTTGATTTGATTTGATCGTATGAGGCCATAAGGGAAAGGGGAGAGAGAGTTGACTCTTAATGTCTAACTGTCTGATAACTGCCAGTATTAATGCCACTTCCTTATTGAGGAAGTTAACTGTACCATACAGGATGCAAATACTTCAGATGGCTTTGTTACAAACTGAGGCTTAAGACTCTATATAGGCCTGTTAACAGAAATCAAACCTGTTTGGCACAACATTTTGTTATCTTTCAAGTCTACCATTGCCTTATTCTATTTGTCTGTGTTATTTATTAGCAGTGGTGTAAAGTACTTGTCATGTTCGTCATACGAATGAGACCAAGGCGCAGCGTGGTATGCGTACATTCTAATTTATTAAAAGAATGAACACTGAACAAACTAACAAAACAACAAAACGAACCGTGAAGCTAATATGAATAGTGCAGACAGGCAACTAAACATAGAACAAGATCCCACAAACACCCAAAGGAAATGGCTACCTAAATATGATCCCCAGTCTGAGACAACGATAAACATACAAATCACCTAGACCTACAAAACCCTAGACATACAAAACCCTAGACATAAAAAAAAACCTAGACATAAAAAACCCTAGACAATACAAAACCCCTAGACAATACAAAAACTAGCGTACCCGCCCGAGTCACACCCTGACCTAACCAAAATATGAAGAAAACAGGCCGCAAACCTGAACCTATAGGGGAGGGTCTGGGTGGGCATCTACCCTCGGTGGCGGCTCTGGTTCTGGAAGCCACCCCCCCTCTTTGCGCTGGCCTTTGTAGAACCGGACCATGGATCATTGCCGGAGGCTCTGGACTGCGGAACATCGCCGGAGGCCCCGGACTGGGAACCGTCTCTGTAGACCCCGGACTGTGGCCCGTCGTTGGAGGTTCCGGACTGTGGCCCGTCGTTGGAGGTTCCGGACTGTGGACCGTCGCCGGAAGCTCTGGACTGGGACTGTCGCCGGAACCTCTGGACTGTGGAGGTGCACTGGAGGCCTGATGCGTGGGACCAGTACTGGTGGTACCGGGCTAATGACACGCACCTCAGGGCGAGTGTGAGGAGCAGGAACAGGACGTACTGGACTGGGGAGGCGCACTGAAGCTCTGATGCGTGGGACCGGTACAGGTGGTACCGTGCTGATGACACGCACCTTAGGGCGAGTGCGGAGAGGAGGCACAGGACATACTGGACTGTGGAGGTGCACTGGAGACCTGATGCGTGGGACCGGTACAAGTGAAACCGGTCTGATGACACCCACCTCAGCATGCCCGCTCTGCAGCGCTCTCAATGCTAGCACCTCTCTCCGGAATCTTGCGTCGAACTCCTCATCCGACTCCCTGACTGGCTCTGGTTCGCTCCTCGGCTACGCCGACTGCTCCATGTGCCTCCCCCCAAAAAAATATTTTGTAGTTTCTGTGGCCTACGTTGTTTGTATAACTCCTCGTAACGTCGCCGTTCCACTTTCGCTGCCTCTATTGCCTCCTTCGGAAGGTGATACTCCCCAGCCTGCGTCCAGTGTCCTGCTCCATCCAGGATCTCCTCCCAGGTCCATTCCTCCTGAACACGCTGCTTGGTCCATTTTTGGTGGAATCTTCTGTCACGTTCGTCATACGAATGAGAGCAAGGAGCAGCGTGGTATGCGTACATTCTAATTTATTAAAAGAATGAACACTGAACAAACTAACAAAACAAACCTTGAAGCTAATATGAATAGTGCAGACAGGCAACTAAAAATAGAACAACCCTAGACATACAAAACCCCTAGACAATACAAAAACTAGCGTACCCACCCTAGTCACACCCTGACCTAACCAAAATATGAAGAAAACAGAGATATCTCAGGTCAGGGCTTGACAGTACTTAAGTAAAAATACTTTGAAGTTCTGCTGCTTAATAGTTTTTTTTTAATATCTGTACTTTACTTTACTATTTATATTTTTGACAACTTTTACTTCACTACATTCCTAAAGAAAATTTACTTTTTACTCTATATATTTTCTCTGACACCCAAAAGCACACATTACATTTTCAATGCTTAGCAGCACAGAAAAATGGCCCAAAGGTCCACTTCACACACTTATCAAGAGAACATCCCTGGTCATCCCTACTGCCTCTGATCTGGCGGACTCACTAAACACACATGCTTTATTAGTAAATTATGTCTGACTGTTGGAGTGTGCCCCTGGCATACATAAATAAATAAAAACCAGAGAATTGTGCCGTCTGGTTTGCTTAATATAAGGAATAAGACATTATTTATACTTTTACTTGTACTTTTGATATATTTTAGCAATTTCATGTTCTTTTGATATTTAAGTATATTTACAACCAAATGTTTTTAGGCTTTAACTCAAGTAGTATTTTACTGGGTGACTTTCACTTTTATTTGAGTCATTTTCTATTAAGGTATCTTTACTTTTACTCAGGTATGACAATTGAGTACTTTTTCCACCACTGTTCATTAGTGATTCATTAGTGCCGACACATTGGGTTTAAGTTGTGGATACAGTCAAGTTGGAAATCAGGTGGAAACATTCCAAAGCAATTGTAACATACGCTTGCCGATTTCAAGATGTCATCCTTGCATTCTAAATGGGTGTGACAGACAGTATGTTATTTAGTCAACTGAGAGACAAAAGGAAGAATTACACATCTCATTGAATGGAACTGTGTCCCATGATTATTACAGAGGCTTGCAATGAGACAGACACACAGCTCTGTTGCAAAGACTGTCAGCTCTTTGAGAATGATTGCATGTTGCAAAGATATAGCACCTGTATGACTGATTTGACTGGTGAGATGTTGCTGTTAGTGTCCCACGATGACTTGACAAGTTGTTGACGGATAATTATCTGCATTTCCCATCTTTACGATTTCATTAACTGACCCCTCATCTCACTAACCCTCAAGCCCCGCTAGCTGTAACAGTTGTGGTTACAGATGTAGCTGTTTCTGGGCCACTGTTTTCTGTGCAGGAAACTTATGCAGTGACTTTGTACTTTTTATTCACACATAGAGTGGGGAAGACTGACTGTAACCTACTCCTTTAATGTACCCTCACCTAACTCAATACAAACAATGAATGAAATAATTGTTTTGTTTGTGGTGGAAGATTTCCCTTAAAACAGTAGTATAGTATCCCATGTTTTTACATTTACAGTATGTCCCCATGGTAACCAGATAAGAGAGACATGCCTGTGTTCTGGGTTAACACAGACAACAGCCCACACAATGATTTTTATTTATTTATTTTACCAGGTAGGCAAGTTGAGAACAAGTTCTCATTTACAATTGCGACCTGGCCAAGATAAAGCAAAGCAGTTCGACAGATACAACGACACAGAGTTACACATGGAGTAAAACAAACATACAGTCAATAATACAGTATAAACAAGTCTATATACAATGTGAGCAAATGAGGTGAGAAGGGAGGTAAAGGCAAAAAAGGCCATGGTGGCAAGGTAGATACAATATAGCAAGTAAAACACTGGAATGGTAGTTTTGCAATGGAAGAATGTGCAGAGTAGAAATAAAAATAATGGGGTGCAAAGGAGCAAAATAAATAAATACATGAAATACAGTTGGGAAAGAGGTAGTTGTTTGGGCTAAATTATAGGTGGGCTATGTACAGGTGCAGTAATCTGTGAGCTGCTCTGACAGTTGGTGCTTAAAGCTAGTGAGGGAGATAAGTGTTTCCAGTTTCAGAGATTTTTGTAGTTCGTTCCAGTCATTGGCAGCAGAGAACTGGAAAGAGAGGCGGCCGAAGAAAGAATTGGTTTTGGGGGTGACTAGAGAGATATACCTGCTGGAGCGTGTGCTACAGGTGGGAGATGCTATGGTGACCAGCGAGCTGAGATAAGGGGGGACTTTACCTAGCAGGGTCTTGTAGATGACATGGAGCCAGTGGGTTTGGCGACGAGTATGAAGCAAGGGCCAGCCAACGAGAGCGTACAGGTCGCAATGGTGGGTAGTATATGGGGCTTTGGTGACAAAACGGATTGCACTGTGATAGACTGCATCCAATTTGTTGAGTAGGGTATTGGAGGCTATTTTGTAAATGACATCGCCAAAGTCGAGGATTGGTAGGATGGTCAGTTTTACAAGGGTATGTTTGGCAGCATGAGTGAAGGATGCTTTGTTGCGAAATAGGAAGCCAATTCTAGATTTAACTTTGGATTGGAGATGTTTGATATGGGTCTGGAAGGAGAGTTTACAGTCTAACCAGACACCTAAGTATTTGTAGTTGTCCACGTATTCTAAGTCAGAGCCGTCCAGAGTAGTGATGTTGGACAGGCGGGTAGGTGCAGGTAGCGATCGGTTGAAGAGCATGCATTTAGTTTTACTTGTATTTAAGAGCAATTGGAGGCCACGGAAGGAGAGTTGTATGGCATTGAAGCTTGCCTGGAGGGTTGTTAACACAGTGTCCAAAGAAGGGCCGGAAGTATACAGAATGGTGTCGTCTGCGTAGAGGTGGATCAGAGACTCACCAGCAGCAAGAGCGACCTCATTGACGTATACAGAGAAGAGAGTCGGTCCAAGAATTGAACCCTGTGGCACCCCCATAGAGACTGCCAGAGGTCCGGACAACAGACCCTCCGATTTGACACACTGAACTCTATCAGAGAAGTAGTTGGTGAACCAGGCGAGGCAATAATTTGAGAAACCAAGGCTGTCGAGTCTGCCGATGAGGATGTGGTGATTGACAGAGTCGAAAGCCTTGGCCAGATCAATGAATACGGCTGCACAGTAATGTTTCTTATCGATGGCGGTTAAGATATCGTTTAGGACCTTGAGCGTGGCTGAGGTGCACCCATGACCAGCTCTGAAACCAGATTGCATAGCAGAGAAGGTATGGTGAGATTCGAAATGGTCGGTAATCTGTTTGTTGACTTGACTTTCGAAGACCTTAGAAAGGCATGGTAGGATAGATATAGGTCTGTAGCAGTTTGGGTCAAGAGTGTCCCCCCCTTTGAAGAGGGGGATGACCGCAGCTGCTTTCCAATCTTTGGGAATCTCAGACGACACGAAAGAGAGGTTGAACAGGCTAGTAATAGGGGTGGCAACAATTTCGGCAGATAATTTTAGAAAGAAAGGGTCCAGATTGTCTAGCCCGGCTGATTTGTAGGGGTCCAGATTTTGCAGCTCTTTCAGAACATCAGCTGAATGGATTTGGGAGAAGGAGAAATGGGGAAGGCTTGGGCAAGTTGCTGTTGGGGGTGCAGTGCTGTTGACAGGGGTAGGAGTAGCCAGGTGGAAAGCATGGCCAGCTGTAGGAAAATGCTTATTGAAATTCTCAATTATGGTGGATTTATCAGTGGTGACAGTGTTTCCTATCTTCAGTGCAGTGGGCAGCTGGGAGGAGGTGTTCTTATTCTCCATGGACTTTACAGTGTCCCAGAACTTTTTTGAGTTAGTGTTGCAGGAAGCAAATTTCTGCTTGAAAAAGCTGGCCTTGGCTTTTCTAACTGCCTGTGTATAATGGTTTCTTGCTTCCCTGAACAGCTGCATATCACGGGGGCTGTTCGATGCTAATGCAGAACGCCATAGGATGTTTTTGTGTTGGTTAAGGGCAGACAGGTCTGGGGAGAACCAAGGGCTATATCTGTTCCTGGTTCTAAATTTCTTGAATGGGGCATGTTTATTTAAGATGGTTAGGAAGGCATTTAAAAAAATATCCAGGCATCCTCTACTGACGGGATGAGATCAATATCCTTCCAGGATACCCCGGCCAGGTCGATTAGAAAGGCCTGCTCGCTGAAGTGTTTCAGGGAGCGTTTTACAGTGATGAGTGGAGGTCGTTTGACCGCTGACCCATTACGGATGCAGGCAATGAGGCAGTGATCGCTGAGATCTTGGTTGAAGACAGCAGAGGTGTATTTAGAGGGGAAGTTGGTTAGGATGATATCTATGAGGGTGCCCGTGTTTAAGGCTTTGGGGAGGTACCTGGTAGGTTCATTGATAATTTGTGTGAGATTGAGGGCATCAAGTTTAGATTGTAGGATGGCTGGGGTGTTAAGCATGTTCCAGTTTAGGTCGCCTAGCAGCACAAGCTCTGAAGATAGATGGGGGGCAATCAGTTCACATATGGTGTCCAGAGCACAGCTGGGGGCAGAGGGTGGTCTATAGCAGGCGGCCACGGTGAGAGACTTGTTTTTAGAGAGGTGGATTTTTAAAAGTAGAAGTTCAAATTGTTTGGGTACAGACCTGGATAGTAGGACAGAACTCTGCAGGCTATCTTTGCAGTAGATTGCAACACCGCCCCCTTTGGCAGTTCTATCTTGTCTGAAAATGTTGTAGTTTGGAATTAAAATGTCTGAATTTTTGGTGGTCTTCCTAAGCCAGGATTCAGACACAGCTAGAACATCCGGGTTGGCAGAGTGTGCTAAAGCAGTGAATAGAACAAACTTAGGGAGGAGGCTTCTAATGTTAACATGCATGAAACCAAGGCTATTACGGTTACAGAAGTCGTCAAAAGAGAGCGCCTGGGGAATAGGAGTGGAGCTAGGCACTGCAGGTCCTGGATTCACCTCTACATCGCCAGAGGAACATAGGAGGAGTAGAATAAGGGTGGAACAGAGAGTAAAAGGAGGTTTCTGGGGGCGATAAAATAGCATCAAGGTATAATGTACAGACAAAGATATGGTAGGATGTGAATACAGTGGAGGTAAACCTAGGTATTGAGTGATGAAGAGAGAGATATTGTCTCTAGAATCATCATTGAAACCAGGAGATGTCATTGCATGTGTGGGTGGTGGAACTAATAGGTTGGATAAGGTATAGTGAGCAGGACTAGAGGCTCTACAGTGAAATAAGCCAATAAACACTAACCAGAACAGCAATGGACAAGACATATTGACATTAAGGAGAGGCATGCTTAGTCGAGTGATCAAAAGGGTCCAGTGAGTGGAGAGGTTGGTTGGGGGTCACGGCGATTTAGACAGCTAGCCAGGCCATCGGTAGCAAGCTAGCATAGGATGGAGGTCTGTTGTTAGCCACCTCTTGCGTTCGGTCAGTAGATTAGTGGGGCTCCGTGTGGTAGAGGGGATTAATCCAAATCACACAACAACAACAAAAATAAGAACAATAGATATAGTTATAGAGGCCCAAGAAGAAACATAATAATAATAAAAATAAATAAATGGTCCGATTATCTATTCAGATAGCAGCCGGTAAGACAGCTAACGGTTAGCGGGCCGCAGATGGGCGTTCAGGTAACGTCGCGACGGAGGAGCCAGCCGGATCTCCTTCGGGTAGATAACGTTGGCAGTCCAGTTGTGAAGGCCCGGTGGGGCACCGCGTAGGCAGTAAATAGGTGACTGCCTACGCAGATAGGTGACTGCAGCCCAGGAGTGAATGATGGAACTCAGGAGTGATTGACGGAGCTGGCTAGCACCGGAATAATTGATGTTTGCTCCGGAATCGATGAAAGCCGATTGTCACACGCATAGCAGCTAGCTAGCTGTGAGATCCGGGTATGAATGTCCAGAGAGCAGTTGAAATCCAGGGACATGGAGAGAAAAATTGGTCCGGTATGTTCCGTTCCGAGCCGCGCTGCGCCGTACAAAACTGGCGATAGATTTTCGAGCTAAAGGATAGCTGATGACCACAAACCGTGGTTAGCTGAATACTAACGATTTGCCAGTAAAGAAGTTAACTAGCTTCTGGATTAGCTTCTGGGCTAGCTCCTGGCTAGCTTCTGGCTAGCTTCTTGGAGTTTCTGGCTAGCTTCTTGGAGGATTACAAATCTGAGGTAAATAATACTTTTTTATAAATATAAATTGGTGAGGCGGGTTGCAGGAGAGTGTTTTGAAGATGAGTTGATGGAAAATAAAAATAAAATGTATGTGAAAAAAAAAAAGTTGTAAATATATATACATACAGGACACGACAAGACGAGGACAAAAGACGTCTGAACTGCTATGCGATCTTGGAATGAAACAAGGCACACCTTGAACAAGGCACTTTACCCAAATTTTCTCCAGGACTGATGTAGTCATATCATTAAATAATTTATGAATACTGTTATGTGAGACAGAAAGAGACAGTATTCTCTCATGGTCTAGCAAGTCAAGTTTGTTGGGAAGGAGCCAACTTTCTCACAGAATATCAGTCATGTCACCACTGAGTCATAGAAATGTCATAGAAATGTCATGCTAAGTGTTTTATACAGGCCCCAGCTGAGGAAGGACAATTTTCCCTGAAAATGTGGTATATACTGAGCCTACACTCCTTCAATTAAGACCAGGCAGACGCCATAGACTGAAGGGTTTTTACTATTGAGACCAAGGCAAGGCATTCCATTACAACATATTCCTGCATGCAGCCCTCATTTGATGATGATCCTCACACAGTTGTGATTGGTTGAGCTGGTATTGGGTGATGTGGTGCTAAGGTCTCTAAAGTTACTATTCTTTAGAAAGTTAAACTGAACAGTGCTGGAGAAGTGATACACACAACCTACCTTCTATAAACTGCAATAATACAAAATGGTGGAGGAGCTAATGGGGAATCACCTGAAGCACAAACGTAATTGGTCAAGTTGGTGTGAGGTGATTTGATCCTTTAAGTTTGTCAGGAGCTGGTTGTGAAACTGACACACAGACTAGAATAGCATACTCCAAACAAAACAGACATACAAGCAAAATATTAATATAAAACTGGATGGAATTGGGGTAGTTGCTGAATAACCTAGATTTTGCATGATTTATAAAAGAAACACGCTTATTTGTGATTGGGTGTAGATGCATAATACATACCACCTTTCTCATATTTTAAGAAACTTGCCTGAAACTTGCTTGTTGATGTGGTTTTTGCGTTTCCAACTTCCTGTTCAGCTTAGCTGGCGGGCCAGGGAACTTAGCAGTGCATGAGGCCTTTCTAATCGCCCTGGCCCGGGTATCCTGGAAGGATATTGACCTCATCCCGTCAGTAGAGGAGGCCTGGTTATTCTTTAAAAGTGCCTTCCTCACCATCTTAAATAAGCATAAATAAGCATGCCCCATAAGCATGCCCCATTCAAAAAAATTTTAACCAGGAACAGATATAGCCCTTGGTTCTCTCCAGACCTGACTGCCCTTGATCAGCACAAAAACATCCTGTGGCGTTTTGCATCAGCATCGAATAGCCCACGTGATATGCAACTTTTCAGGGAAGTTAGGAATCAATAAACACAGGCAGTTAGGAAAGCCAAGGCTAGCTTTTTCAAGCAGAAATTTGCATACTGTAGCACAAACTCAAAAAAGTTATGGGACACTGTAAAGTTCATGGAGAATAAGAGCACCTCCTCCCAGCTGCCCACTGCACTGAGGCTAGGAAACACTGTCACCACCGATAAATCAACTATAATTGAGAATTTCAATAAGTATTTTTCTACGACTGGCCATGCTTTCCACCTGGCTACCCCTACCCCGGTCAACAGCCCTCCACTTCCCACAGCAACTTCAAAGGGGATGACACTCTAGACCCGAACTGCTACAGACCTATATCTATCCTACCACCATTTCGAATCCCACCGAACCTTCTCCCCTATGCAATCTGGTTTCAGAGCTGGTCATGGGTGCACCTCAGCCACTCTCAAGGTCCTAAATGATATCATTACTGCCATCGATAAGAGACATTACTGTGCAGCCATATTCATCGACCTGGCCAAGGCTTTTGACTCTGTCAATCACCACATTCTTATTGGCAGACTCAACAGCATTGGTTTCTCAAATGATTGCCTCACCTTGTTTACCAGGTTACCAGGTTGACCTGGTTTACTTTTCCGATAGAGTTCAGTGTGTCATATCGGAGGGCCTGTTGTCCGGACCTCTGGCAGACTCTATGGGGGTGCCACAGGGATCAATTCTCGGGCCGACTCTCTTCTCTGTATACAGCAATGATGTCGCTCTTGCTGATGGTGATTCTCTGATCCACCTCTACACAGACGACATCATTCTGTATACCTCTGGCCCTTCTTTGGACACTGTGTTAACTAACCTCTAGATGAGCTTCAATGCCATACAACTCTCCTTCCTTGGCCTCCAACTGCTCTTAAATGCAAGTAAAACTAAATGCCTGCTCTTCAACCGATCGCTGCCCGCACCTGCCCGTCTGTCCAGCATCACTACTCTGGACGGTTCTGACTTAGAATATGTGGACAACAACAAATACCTAGGTGTCTGGTTAGACTGTAAACTCTCCTTCCAGACTCACATTAAGCATCTCCAACCCAAAATTAAATCTAGAATCAGCTTCCTATTTTGCAACAAAGCATCCTTCACTCATGCTGCCAAACATACCCTCATAAAACTGACCATCCTACCGATCCTCGATTTCGGCTATTTCATTTACAAAATAGCCTCCAACACTCTACTCAACAAATTGGATGCAGTCTATCACCGTGCCATCCCCATATAGTATTCCCATATACTACCCACCACTGCGACCTTTACGCTCTCTTTGGCTGGCCCTCACTTCATACTCGTCGCCAAACCCACTGGCTCCAGGTCATCTACAAGTCTCTGCTAGGTAAAGCCCCGCCTTATCTCAGCTCACTGGTAGCAGCACCCACCCGTAGCACGCAATCCAGCAGGTATATTTCACTGGTCACCCCCAAAGCCAATTCTTCCTTTGGCCGCCTTTCCTTCCAGCTCTCTGCTGCCAATAACTGGAACGAACTGAAAAAAACACTGAGGCTGGAGACTCATACCTCCCTCACTAGCTTTAAGCACCAGCTGTCAGAGCAGCTCACAGATCACTGCACCTGTACATAGGCCATCTGTAAATAGCCCATCCAACTACCTCATCCCCATACTGTTATTTATTTATATATCTTGCTCCTTTGCACCCCAGTATCTCTACTTGCACATTCATCTTCTGCACATCTACCATTCCAGTGCGTAATTGCTATATTGTAATTATTTCGCTGCCATGGCCTATTTATTGCCTTACCTCCCCTATTCTACCTCATTTGCCCACACTGTATATAGACATTTTCGATTGTATTATTGACTGCATGTTTGTTTATTCCATGTGTAACTCTGTGTTGTTGTATGTGTCTTACTGCTTTGCTTTATCTTGGCCAGGTTGCAGTTGCAACCTGCAACTTGTTCTCAACTAGCCTGCCTGGTTAAATAAAGGTGAAATAAAAAATTAATAAAATAAAACACATGTAGTGACTTGGCTCTTTTTATTCATGTAAAAATATTCATTTATTCAGAGCCACGTGCTCTGCCACAGATACAGTTACACACACACACACGTCACACACACAAACAAACACAAACACACATACCACACACAGACAAATTCACACACACAGTTGTAGGCGCAGTGACCGTACGTACATACCCCAACCAGAAGCCATAAATTACTGGCAACATTCACACTGAGCTAAAGGGTAGAGCTGCCGCTTTCAAGGTGCGACCCCAGCCACCCCAGTCATAGACTGTTCTCTCTACTAACGCATGGCAAGCGGTACCGGAATGCCAAGTCCAGGACAAAAAGGCTTCTCAACAGTTTTTACCCCCAAGCCATAAGACTCCTGAACAGGTAATCAAATGGCTACCTGGACTATTTGCATTGTGTGCCTCCCCCCAAACCCTCCAACCCCTCTTTTTACACTGCTGCTACTCTCTGTTTATCATATATGCATAGTCACTTTAACTATACAGTCATGTACATACTTGCTCAATTGGGCCAACCAACCAGTGCTCCCCCACATTGGCTAACCGGGCTATCTGCATTGTGTCCCGCCACCCACCACCCCCTCTTTTACGCTAGTGCTACTCTCTGTTCATCATATATGCATACTCACTTTAACCATATCTACATGTACATACTACCTCAATCAGCCTGACTAACCAGTGTCTGTATGTAGCCTAGCTACTTTTATAGCCTCGCTACTGTATATAGCCTGTGTATAGTCTTTTTACTGTTGTTTTATTTCTTTACTTACCTATTGTTCACCTAACACCTTTTTTGCACTATTGGTTAGAGCCTGTAAGTAAGCATTTCACTGTAAGGTCTGTTGTATTCGGCACACGTGACAAATAAACTTTGATTTGAGCGGGAGCACAGCATACCAGGGCAGCGTGTCACTACACTCTGCATTAAAGAAACACAGAGCCCCTCTGATTCACAGTTATGATCTGTTAAGCTGGTATATGCTGATCACTGATATAGTCCTGAGGTCACTATAGTTTACCTTCCCCAGTGAGCCAAACAACCTGGAAAGGAGTGCAGATAAACAAATTCACTGTCAAACTCATTTTTGGTTTAACAAGACTCCCTGTGCCCAAATGTTCCGAGTGTGAACAGTAGGTTCATATTTCATTTTTCTTGGTGTACCTCACGCACTATAGTGTCCCTGTTTTTGCATTCCTCCTCTTCTCTCCCCTCCATGTCCATGGTAACCTGCTGAATAACAGACACATTTCTGTAACCCCAACCCTCCTTAAAGGCTGCACATTCAGGCTATAACCCTGGTTATTTGCCCTGATAGCTCACACAAGTCTGTTATCCACGGCTATCTGCTCACTGTTTCCAAAGTCTCTGGCAATGTGAAAGTTGTGAGTATAATGTTTTAGATCGGGGCTTTCCAACACTATTCATAGAGAGCTACCCTCTGGTAGATTTTCACTTCAACCCTAATCTAGCACAGCTCATTTTAATAATTATCTGCTTGATAAACTGAATCAGGTTAGTTACAACTGGGGTTGGAGTGAAAATCTACAGGAGGGTAGCTCTCCAGGAAAAGGGTTGGAGAGCCCTGTTTTAGATTATAGTCTTGAAGAGTGTTAATTCTTCTTTAGTAGTTCGTATGCATTTAGCTCAGACGGAAGGTACTGTGAGGTGTCATGTTTCAGACTGGTGTCAGAGAGGGACAGCATTGTGATCCAGAACCTTCTATTTAACTAAACAGTCTGGTACATCATCTTGTGTGGGGTGTGTGTGGGAGGGGGAGGCTGAGAGTGTGGCGTGACTGCTGAGAAGAGGGGGGGGGGGGGGGGGGTGAGGATGTGGATGTGGTGTGACTGCTGAGAAGAGGAGGTGGTTGCTCTTCTCTTCCTGCACCTTGGTTGGAAGGAGAGGTAACAACAGTATTCTTCTTCTCCAGATCAGATTGTTAGCTGGAGGTGGAGTAGTAACGTAACCAGAGGAAAACTGTTTATTTTGTTTGGTTAATAGAGTGTCAGGAATGTTTACGTGCCACAGAGGGTGGTTTTGCTTTGGACATATTTGTGTTGTCAGAGCTTATTTGCTTGACATGCTTGAAGATGCTTCTCTTAATATGCAGTAGTAGAAAACTGTTATCCCAAAGGGGAACTGGTTTAGTTGCATTGCTGTTTATTTAATCATTCCCTGGAGGTTTATTTAATATTTGTATTCCAACTTGTCAGACACTCCTAACCCTCCTCATAGGCTACCCTGTCAGGCTATTTCTTGTTTATTAGCCCTGATATCTAACAGTAGTCTGTTGTCCACAGCTATCTGCTCATTGTTTTCCAAAGTCTCTGGCAAAGTGAAAGTTATGAATCTAATGTTTTAGATTATAGTAGTGAAGTGTGTTTATTCTTCATTAGTAGTTCTTATGCATTTAGCCCAGACTGTAGGTGAGGTGTCATGTTTCAGACTGGTGTCAGAGAAGGACAGCATTGTGATCAGAACATTATACTTAACTAAACACTCTGGTGTGGTTGACTTGTTATGCATAATGATCTGGTCACTGTGGCTTTTATGTGAGCTGTAAATGTACAGGATAGAATGAGAGTGTGGCTTCACTGCTGAGAAGTTCACAAGGAGGGGGGGCAGGGGGTTGTGTTGGGGTGTTGTCTTGAAGACACTTCATCTCTCTCTCTGGAAGTGCTATAATATTCAGTTTGCTTTACATAACTGGTCTGATATTCTGTCTGTTTCTGAGAAATGTTTGAACTGAATGGGGAAGTAAGAACCCACTTGTTCACTGTGTCACTCCAATTCAAACTGTGATTGTTGAACCTAGACTTAAGTTACTGCTTCTTCTGTCTTGTTGATGTGTTATGTTCGTTTCTGACAACACATTTCAGCCTACTGTCTCAACAACCTCACACCCAGTCCTGTCCAGACCCGCTGACCCCAACAAATCCTTACCACATCCAATGAGCATAACTGGGTAGTTTTCCAAATGCACCTCTCTCTCTCTCTCTCTCTCTCTCTCTCTCATGCTCTAACACATTCTTTCTGTAGGGGTTTTCCTGTGAGGAGGGCTGGATATGCTTTATTTTCTCTACATGCTTTAAGATGCTCCTCTTTAATACATAGTAGTAGAAAACTATTATCCAAAAGGGGGAACTGGTTTAGTTATAATGCTGCTTATTTAATAATTAATAATATTTAATAATAATTTCATTACAACTTGTCTGATTTCTAACTGAATCCTACCCTTCCTTATAGGCTACACATTCAGGCTATAACTCTGTTAATCGGACCTCTAAAAGGTATAGGGGGCAGCATTTTCACTTTTGGATAAATAGCGTGCCCAATTTCAACTTCCTGCTACTCATGCCAGGAATATAAGATATGCATATTATTAGTATGTGGATAGAAAACACTGAAGTTTCTAGAACTGTTTGAATCATGTCTGTGAGTATAACAGAACTTATGTAGCAGGCAAAACCCTGAGGACTAACTGTTCAGAATATTATTTTTTTTGCCTCTGACTTTTCCCTGAGTTGTCTTTGGCAAGGGATATTTTCAGTTCCTACCACTTCTACTGGATGTCACCAGTCTTTGGAATTTGGTTGAGGTTATTCATTTGTGCAACGAAGAAGAAGCACATCCTGGAACAACGTTACACTATTGAGAGTTGTGCAAAACGTAAAAAGGAGCATGGTTTGTTTACTTGCTGTATTGAACACAGATAGCCCCGTCTACAATTTGATCGATTATTAACGTTTAAAAATACCTAAAGTTGTATTACAAAAGTAGTTTGAAATATTTTGGCAAAGTTTATACGTTGTGACGTTGCGTTTTTTGGCAGCTGTTTTTTTCTGGATCAAAGGCGTCAAATAAATGGACATTTGGATATATATGGACGGAATTAATCGAACAAAAGAACCAATTGTGATGTTTATGGGACATATTGGCGTTCCAACAAAAGAAGCTCATCAAAGGTAATGCATGTGTTATATATATTATTTCAGTGTTTTGTGTAGCGCCTGCAGGGTTGAAATATGCAACTCTCTTTGTTGACATTGTGCTATCATCAGATAATAGCTTCTTAATGCTTTTGCCGAAAAGCATTTTAAAATCTGACATGTTGGCTGGATTCACAACGAGTGTAGCTTTAATTACATGTGTGATTTAATGAATGTTTGATTTTTATATCATTATTTGAATTTGCCGCGCTGCATTTTCCCAGTTTTTTTTCCCAAGTGGGGCGCAAGCGTCCCCTATACCATAAGAAGTTAATCGGACCTGATTTCTATTTTTCGTTTTTTTATTCATTTTTATTTTATTTTTAAAATATTTTTTATTTTTGTTCATGTTCAACATTTTTTATATTTTTTGTACCCCTTTTTATCCCCAATTTTCATGGTATCCAATTTCTAGTTACAGTCTTGTCCCTGCAACTCCTGTACAGAATTGGGAGAGGCGAAGGTCGAGAGTCCTTCGAAACACAACCCAACCAAGCCGCACTGCTTCTTGACACAATGCCCACTTAACCCGGAAACCAGCCGCACCAATGTGTCGGAGGAAACACCGTACAGCTGGCTACGTGCCCGCCACAGGAGTCGCTAGTGTGCGATGGGACAAGGACATCCCTGACGGCCAATCCTTCCCCTAACCCTGAAGACGCTGGGCCAATTGTGCACCGCCCCATGGGTCTCCAGGTCGCGGCCAGCTGCAACAGAGCCTGGACTTGAACCCAGAAACTCTAGTGGCATCTCTAGTGGCACAGCTAGTACTGCGCCAGTCGGGAGGCATTTGCCCTGATTAGAGTTGTGAAGTGTGTTTATGCTTCATTAGTAATTATTATGCATATATCTCAGACTGTAGGTGTCATGAGGTGTCATGTTTCAGACTGTTGTCAGAGAGGGACAGCATGGGGGGGGTCTTAATCTTAATGTACATGCTCATTGTATTCTATTCTTTATGGTGTTGAGGGTATGTTTCTGGTTGCTGTTGTGGAGTATCTTCATCACTTATCTATAGCAGGACAGCACACTTTTGTTACAGTCCAGCTTTATGGTAAAACCCTGCTTCAAACTGCTTCAAACTAATCATGGCCTAGATTGAAGACCAATAACAGTCAGTTGATTAGTTGAAATAGTTGTGTTATAGATAGTTTACCTAAGCAGCCCGTATATGCTACAGCTCAGCGTTCAACACCATGGTGCCCACAAAGCTCATCACTAAGCTAAGGACCCTGTGACTAAACATCTCCCTCTGCAACTGGATCCTGGACTTCCTGACGGGCCGCCCACAGGTGGTAAGGGTACGCAACAACACATCTGCCACCCTGATCCTCAACACGGGGGGCCCTCAGGGTTGCAAGCTTAGTCCCCTCCTGTACTCCATGTTAATCCATGACTGCATGGCCATGCATGACTCCAACACCATCATTAAGTTTTCTGACGACACAACGGTGGTAGGCCTGATCACCGACATAGATGAGACAGCCTATAGGAAGGAGGTCAGAGACCTTGCAGAGTGGTGCCAGGACAACAACCTCTACATCAACGTGAGCAAGACAAAGGAGATGATCGTGGACTACAGGAAAATGAGGGCTGAACATGCCCCCATTTACATCAACGGGGCTGTAGTGGAGCGGCTCGAGAGTTTCATGTTCCTTGGTGTCCACATCACCAACAAATTATCATGGTCCAAACAGACCAAGAAAGTTGTGAAGAGGGCACACCCTTCCCCCTCAGGAGACTGAAAAGATTTGGCAAGGGATCCTCAAAAAGTTATTATTTGGCAAGAGATCCTCAAAAAGTTATACAGATGCACCACCGAGAGCATCCTGACCAGTTGCATCACCACCTGGTATGGCAATTGCTCAGCATCCGACCCTAAGGCCCTACAGAGGGTAGTGCATACGGCCCAGTACATCACTGGGGCCAAGTTTCCTGCCATCCAGGACCTACAGTTGAAGTCATAAGAATCGGACCTCTATCCACCGGATGTGTACCAAACTCACTAAAAGTGGCAGTAATAAAGCCTCTCTTGAAAAAGCCAAACCTTGACCCAGAAAATATAAAAAAACTAATCAGCCTATATCGAATCTTCCATTCCTCTCAAAATTTTTAGAAAAGGCTGTTGCGCAGCAACTCACTGCCTTCCTGAAGACAAACAATGTATACGAAATGCTTCAGTCTGGTTTTAGCACTGAGACTGCACTTGTGAAGGTGGTCAATTACCTTTTAATGGCATCTGTCCTCGTGCTCCTAGACCTTAGTGCTGCTTTTGATACCATCAATCACCACATCACCACAGAGATTGGAAACCCAAATTGGTCTACACGGACAAGTTCTGGCCTGGTTAAGATCTTATCTGTCGGAAAGATATCAGTTTGTCTCTGTGAATGGTTTGTCCTCTGACAAATCAACTGTAAATTGCGGTGTTCCTCAAGGTTCCGTTTTAGGACCACTATTGTTTTCACTATATATTTTACCTCTTGTCATTTGAAAACATAATGTTAACTTTCACTGCTATGCGGATGACACACAGCTGTACATTTCAATGAAACATGGTGAAGCCCCAAAATTGCCCTCGCTAGAAGCCTGTGTTTCAGACATAAGGAAGTGGATGGCTGCCAAATTTCTACTTTTAAACTCGGACAAAACAGAGATGCTTGTTCTAGGTCCCAAGAAACAAAGAGATCTTCTGTTGAATCTGACAATTGATCTTAATGGTTGTACAGCCGTCTCAAATAAAACTGTGAAGGACCTCGGCGTTACTCTGGACCCTGATCTCTCTTTTGACGAACATATCAAGACTGTTTCAAGGACAGCTTTTTTCCATCTACGTAACATTGCAAAAATCAGAAACTTTCTGGCCAAAAATGATGCAGAAAAACTAATCCATGCTTTTGCTACTTCTAGGTTAGACAACTGCAATGCTCTACTTTCCGGCTACCCGGATAAAGCACTAAATAAACTTCAGTTAGTCAGGATTCTAGCAGCCGTATTTTAGCACTATCATATCACTCCAGTGCTAGCCTCCCTACACTGGCTTCCTGTCATGGCAAGGGCTGATTTCAAGGTTTTACTGCTAACATACAAAGCATTACATGGGCTTGCTCCTACCTATCTCTCTGATTTGGTCCTGCTGTACATACCTACACGTACGCTACGGTCACAAGACGCAGGCCTCCTAATTGTCCCTAGAATTTCTAAGCAAACAGCTGGAGGGAGGGCTTTCTCCTATAGAGCTCCGTTTTTATGGAATGGTCTGCCTACCCATGTGAGAGACGCAGACTCTGTCTCAACCTTTAAGTCTTCACTGAAGGCTCATCTCTTTAGTGGGTCATATGATTGAGTGAAGTCTGGCCCAGGAGTGTGAAGGTGAATGGAAAGGCTCTGGAGCAACAAACCGCCCTTGCTATCTCTGCCTGGCCGGTTCCCCTCTTTCCACTGGGATTCCTCTGACCCTATTACAGGGGCTGAGTCACTGGCTTACTGGTGCTCTTTCATGCCGTCCCTAGGAGGGGTGCGTCACTTGAGTGGGTTGAGTCACAGATGTGATCTTCCTGTCTGGGTTGGCCGTGGTGGAGATCTTTGTGGGCTATACTCGGCCTTGTCTCAGGATGGTAAGTTGGTTTGAAGATATCCCTCTAGTGGTGTGGGGGCTGTGATTTGGCAAAGTGGGTGGGGTTATATCCTTCCGGTTTGGCCCTGTCCGGGGGTATCATCGGATGGGGACACAGTGTCTCCTGACCCCTCCTGTCTCAGCCTCCAGTATTTATGCTGCAGTAGTTTATGTGTCGGGGGGCTAGGGTCAGTTTCTTATATCTGGAGTACTTATCTTGTCTTATCCGGTGTCCTGTGTGAATTTAAGTATGCTCTTTCTAATTCTCTCTTTCTTTCTCTCTCTCGGAGGACCTGAGCCCTAGGACCATGCCTCAGGACTACCTGGCATGATGACTCCTTGCTGTCCAGAGTCCACCTGACCGTGCTGCTGCTCCAGTTTCAGCTGTTCTGCCTGCGGCTATGGAATCCTGACCTGTTCACTGGACGTGCTACCTGTCCCAAGCCTGCTGTTTTCAACTCTCTAGAGACAGCAGGAGTGCTGGAGATACTCTTAATGATCGGCTATGAAAAGCCAACTGACATTTCCTCCTGAGGTGCTGACTTGCTGCACCCTCGAAAACTTCTGTGATTATTATTTGACCATGCTGGTCATTTATGAACATTTGAACATCTTGGCCATGTTCTGTTATAATCTCCACCCGGTACAGCCAGAAGAGGACTGGCCACCCCTCATAGCCTGGTTCCTCTCTAGGTTTCTTCCTAGGTTTTGGCCTTTCTAGGGAGTTTTTCCGAGCCTGCATTGCTTGCTGTTTTATGGTTTCAGGCTGGGTTTCTGTACAGCACTTTGAGATATCAGCTGATGTACGAAAGGCTATATAAATTGATTTGAAGTAGGAAGTTTACATACACTTAGATTGGAGCCATTAAAACTTGTTTTTCAACCACTCCACAAATTTCTCATAAACAAACTATAGATTTGGCAAGTCAGTAAGGACATCTACTTCGTGCAAGACACAAGTAGTTTTTCCAACAATTGTTTAGAGACAGATCATTTCACTTATAATTCACTGTATCACAATTCCAGTGGGTCAGAAGTTTCCATACACTAAATTGACTGTGCCTTTAAACAGTTCTTGCTTGTTTGTAGGTGACCAAATACTTATTTTGCACCATCATTTGCAAATAAATTCATTAAAAATCCTACAATGTGATTTTCTGGATTTTTTTTTCTCATTTTGTCTGTCATAGTTGAAGTGTACCTATGATGAAAATTACAGGCCTCTCATCTTTTTAAGTGGGAGAACTTGCACAATTGGTGGCTGACTAAATACTTTTTTGCCCCACTGTATTTCAAGGCCTACCTTGAAAATCAGTGCCTCTTTGCTTGACATCATAGGAAAATGAAAAGAAATCAGCCAAGACCTCAGACAAAAAATTGTAGACCTCCACAAGTCTGGTTCATCCTTGGGAGCAATTTCCAAACGCCTGAAGGTACCATGTTCATCTGTACAAACAATCGTACGCAAATATAAACACCATGGGACCACACAGCCGTCATACCGCTCAGGAAGGAGACGCGTTCTGTCTCCTAGAGATGAACGTACTTTGGTGTGAAAAGTACAAATCAATCCCAGAACAACAGCAAAGGACCTTGTGAAGATGCTGGAGGAAACAGGTACAAAAGTATCTATATCCACAGTAAAACGAGTCCTATATCAACATAACCTGAAAGGCCGCTCAGCAAGGAAGAAGCCACTGCTCCAAAACCACCATAAAAAAAGCCAGACTATGGTTTGCAACTGCACATGGGGACAAAGATCGTACTTTTTGGAGAAATGTCCTCTGGTCTGATGAAACAAAAAAATGGAACTGTTTGGCCTTAATGACCATCGTTATGTTTGGAGGGAAAAGGGGGAGGCTTGCAAGCCGAAGAACACCATCCCAACCGTGAAGCACCGGGGTGGCAGCATCATGGTGTGGGGATGCATTGCTGCAGGAGGGACTTGTGCACTTCGGAAAATAGATGGCATCATGAGGTAGGAAAATGATGTGGATATATTGATGCAACATCTCAAGACATCAGACAGGAAGTTAAAGCTTGGGCGCAAATCAGTCTTCCAAATGGACAATGACCCCAAGAATACTTCCAAAGTTGTGGCAAAATGGCTTAAGGACAACAAAGTCAAGGTATTGGAGTGACCATCACCAAGCCCTGACCTCAATCCTATAGAACATTTGTGGGCAGAACTGAAAAAGTGTATGCGAGCAAGGAGGCCTACAAACCTGACTCAGTTACACCAGCTCTGTCAGGAGGAATGGGCCAGAATTCACCCAACTTATTGTTGAAACGTTTGACCCAAGTTAAGCAATTTAAAGGCAATGCTACCAAATACTAATTGAGTGTATGTAAACTTCTGACCCACAGGGAATGTGATGAAAGAAATAGAAGCTGAAATAAATAATTCTCTACTATTATTCTGATATTTCACATTCTTAAAATAAAGTGGTCCTCCTAAATGACAGGGAATTTTACTAGGAATAATGTCAGGAATTGTGAAATGAGTTTAAATGTATTTGGCTAAGGTGTATGTAAACTTCCGACTTCAACTGTATATACTAGGCAGTGTCAGAGGAAGGTCCCAAAAATTGTCCAAGTCTCCAGTCACCCAAGTCATAGACTGTTCCCTCTGCTACCGCACGGCAAGTGGTACCGGAGCGCCAAGTCTAGGTCCAAAAGGCTCCTTTACAGCTTCTACCCACAAGCCAGAAGACTGCTGAACAATTAATCAAATGGCCAACCGGACTAATTGCATTGATACCCCCCCCATTGTTTTTGCACTGCTGCCACTCGCTGTTTATTATATGTGCATAGTCATGTTTACCCCTTGCCTGCATCTAGCTGATCTAGGGTGTAATCATTAGTCTTTCCAAGCCAAACTTCTTGATCATCTTGATGGTAATAACTTGTATTATAAATCACTACATTCCTCCCTCAGCCATGTGCAGACCAGAAGTGTAATGGTTGTTATAGAACATGTGTAAATTATAATTAATTGGTGGGATAAAGGGCATCAACTTTAGAATAAGCTCATCTCTGCTTGATTAATAACTGGCCATATTTTCCTTTTTTGCCCCACTCAAAATACCCTGGTAGATGCGTCATGGGTAAAACATTTGTTTTTCCATACTTATTCCTAAGAATAAGAGTAGGCTTTAATAGACTGGTGTCAGTATTAGAGGACCAACAATTATCCAAGGCACTGGTTTAATGGTACTGATTGACAAGAATCTGAATGTGAAAATGTATTAAAAGATTACAACTTTAAGAAGAGTTAAAGTGATGGAATTAAGGCAGAGATAATGCAGCAGCATCCTGATCTGGGGGTTTGGGTAGTCCTGAGTGCTGTCCCCGTCTCTGGTGGTTGGGTCCAAATAGCTTGGTTAAGGGATGGGTAGTCCTGAGTGCTGTCCCCGTCTCTGGTGGTTGGGTCCAAATAGCTTGGTTAAGGGATGGGTAGTCCTGAGTGCTGTCCCAAAAAAGGAAAGAGATAGGGAAGAGAGAATGAAAAGGATGTAGCAAGCATAATCTACAAATGTCTGGTGGTCAGGTCCTCAGTGACAATCACAGTATCTATGAATGTCTGGTGGTCAGGTCCTCAGTGACAATCACGGTATCTACGAATGTCTGGTGGTCAGGTCCTCAGTGACAATCACAGTATCTACGAATGTCTGGTGGTCAGGTCCTCAGTGACAATCACAGTATCTACGAATGTCTGATGGTCAGGTCCTCAGTGACTTTATAATATATAGGCAAGTCTGTTGTTACAGCCTGATAGAGAACACACTCACCCTTATATGACAAGGTTTTCTATTTTGCGCTTTTTGATACACCTGTAAGCAATGATGCCAATGCAAACAACGACCAGGACGAGGATCAGTAAACACCACCACAGTTCACCCCCTTAAGAACAACAGATAAAAACACACAATTATTGAATAAGTATGTATCATATTACAATTGGAGGACAAATTATTTACAATGAGGAATCATAAAGCAATAATCAATCAAAGGATTAATACAATTACAAAAGGGAGACGGTAACAGTTGCAAAGCCACTGAGGAGTAGATTAGTCTGTCAGAGGGAAATTGTCAGTGTTGAGCAGCATTGCTGCGCTGTGCATTTCTGCACTCACCAGGATGTCCATATTGAGCAGCAGCTCCAGTGAAGTCTGAACCTGCCACCAAGACAAACAACTCAACAGCCAGACTGCAGATGTCTTTGTTAGGGATTCACTCAACTGTACACAGGACAATTAAGTCTCACTAACAAAGCTAGGATGGGAATCAATCTGAGTGTCAATTTGGATAATGCTCCATTTTAAGGTAATTTTCAATTGAGCCACCGTGAATGTGATCTCCACTAAGGCAGAAACATTGCCTTTAAAAACGTGCATTGTGGGCAAAGCTCAATCAGACTGAATCCCAGCCTTAGTGTTCAACTCAGCAAGGGATTCTGCATAAATAGTGCTGTGTAAAATTACCATAACATTCTCTACAGCCAGTTTGTGAAAATAATACAGAATGTTTGAATCAATGACTCACCATTCACAGTAGTTGGTGCGATGCCGATGACAGGGCAATCTGAAATAGCAGAACAGGGCTGATTAGCCTACATGCAACAATTGACAGACGGATCACATATGGAAATGTTTTTTTGGTGATAAGATTTTTTTTCTCATACTCTATAATATAGGCTACTGGTAACTTCCTATAGCCCCCAGGGTTTATAGACACCCAGGACCATCGATTTGTTCACTCTACCCACTAGCATTTAGTTCACGTTGTACTATTGTGGGCCATCACAGAGACACTCACTGGCTTGTTCATAGTTGGTAATGGCTGTGCTGTTGGCCTCCAGGGCAGGCTGGATGCTCTCTGAGACGTTTCTGCACACAGTGTAATAATAATCCAGACTACAAATGGTGCACCTCCCAGAAGGAGGATAGCGGGTGGATGTGCATTGCTGGAAAGGACCTGGCATCGTCAGCAGATTCTGGTTCAGGTCACCATTATGATCAAAACATTTCGTCACCTCTGGGCACTTTGTGTCGTTACACAGGAAACACATGTCCTTCATTGCAACTGAGAGAAACAGTGAGATGTATTCACACAAACAGGCAGAGGAGGATTACACTGTTGGCCAGAACAGAAAACTCATCACATCGGCCATCCAGTGGAATAGAGACAAAAGGATACCAGTATCATGGGTCAACTTTGGTTTTAAAATCACACATACACATTAGATTATTCAATGTAAAGATCATTCTATAGCTGGTAGGGGGGGGAGGGGCATTAATACTGATGAATGATAGAGAGTGTGTTAACATAGCTAGCTACCTTTTTCCGAATCCAACCTGTGAAATAATGGACCAGGAATATTAGTCGAACTCAAAACAATACAAATTCCTGCAATAATTTGTCATGACATCTCTTCGAGTATGAGTTTCAGGGTGCCATACAAGCTAGAACAGCTACATACATTTGAAACAAATAGTCAAACCGAAAACTGCAGACAAAAATGCTATCTTCCACTAAGATCAGTGGGTTAAACTGACAACGGAGTGAAGAGTAGAAAGGGGGGCAGGGGGGAGAGTCTCGGTACAACACCGGGACATGTGGTTCGAAGTATTCTAGTATTATTCTGCAGGTTGGCATTTATTGTCATGAATCTTACCTTGGAGGCAGTTCTGCAGAGACGTCAGCCACAAAGTCATAAAATCGGATTTTAATCCTAACCTTATCCACACTGCTAACCCTAATGCCTACCTCGAACGTTAAATGAAGACCAAAAACCGCTGGCCCGGAGAAGAAATCGCTCAGTTCTGCATATATAACGGATGTGAAACGGCTAGCTAGTCAGCCGTGGTGCGCGCTAAATAGCGTTTCAATCGGTGACGTCACCGAGACCTTGAAGTAGTGGTTCTGAGACCTTGAAGTAGTGGTTCCCCTTGCTCTGCAAGGGCCGCGGCTTTTGTGGAGCGATGGGTAACGATGCTTCGTGGGTGACTGTTGTTGATGTGTGCACTGGTTCGCAGTGGCGTGCCGTGGGCCTGGGCCTTCAGTGAGGTCCTACACAGTCCCACCCGAATGAATCCACCTCTTATTACCATCATTATGATGCCATGGCTCTTGACACTATACATTTAGATAGAAACGCAGTATAACCAGGCGTTGCATCACCTTGAAATTTACATTTTTATTCGTAGAATTGCAGGGGAAGAGTACAATACAGTACAGTTCAACTAATAGGCAAGAACATAGTCGAGTGCAACAGAGTTATATTAATATTATTCTTCTATCCATTTCTGGTCCACAAACTTTGAGCTTTAAGTCCCCAAAAAATAAAATACAGTGTGTTCACTAAACAGCGCATTGTCGCACCCAAAGCAGTTTCACCGTGATGATAAAGACACAAACTATTCACTGAAAATAAAAGAAAGAAAACAAATAAATTTGCCATTTTATTTTGTTAATATATAGGCTATTTAATATTAACGAAATAAAATGCGAAACATACATACACATTTAATTAAAAATTAAAATGCATTGCATGCCTACTCACCAAAGACTGATTATTTGAACACAAAATCCATCCTCCTTTCTTTCCTCAAGAAGACTTCAATGACTCTGTTGTACAGTCTATCTGTGAGTTTTAGTTCCACCAATAAGTCCTTTTCTATCGACATGGAGGCTAATGCTGAAAGCCGAGCCTGTCCAGTAGCATTTCTGGAATACGTTTTGATTCGCTTTTAAGGCCGAGAATGACCGCTCGACAGAAGCCGTGGACACAGGGATAGTCACTGTTACACATGCCAATGTGTAAAGTAGCCCCATGTCCTCATTCAGATTTTTCTGCTTAAGGAAATCAAGGAGATCAGAGGGACTTTCCCTTCAAAATCAGTCATAGCATACATTACAGTCAGTTCTGTTTTTAGCTTGGATAGGTCGTGACTCTCTGTTAAGCTGGAGAAGGCTGTTTGCGGGAATTTTTTCCGGTAGGTCTGAAAGTGCTGGGGGTCCAGGAGGGAGAGAAACACATTTTTCGTGGTCTTGAAACCTGTTTCGTTTCTGGCAAAAATGTTGTCCAGAATATTGCTGTGGAGTTGTTGGTAGTATGTGCGAGGGTCTCCTTGTGCTGAGCCTCTGCGTGCGCTGGGTGAACTTGAGATGCGCTTTGTGTCATCGTAGATTTGACTGAACCTGCGCCTCTCTCTCGCTCAATTGAATCCTACAGACGAAGAACCATATATGTGACATTTACAAAAAAAATGAGATATACATGAACAATCATTATTGGACACCCTTTTTCTATAGTGAACCGGTTTCACAAGCTTTCCACGCGCTAATTAACAATAATTTTAAATTTAAAGATAGGCTCTCGTGGAATAACCGTTTATGTGCACCACTCAGAATGGACGGACAAGCGCACAACCTTTCTGTTGCTGATGAAAATCGCAGAAATGTGGGAAAGAAACGTAAAACAAAACTAAAAGAATGGAAAGACAGGCAAAGGAAGATCTTACGGGATGCGGGAAAACCCTATACAAATCGTAAGGGTCAAGAAAAAAACTGGGAAAAGCTGTCCAAAAAAGGTATGTGGAAGAACCGTATATCAAACAATCAAGCTAGCTAGCTATAGAGTACAGTAACTAACATGTATGTTGTGGGTTGTCTAATTTGTAACTATAGAGAAAACATATTAGCTAAAGTTCGTTGGCTACTAACTCATTCATTATCGTTACAAATGTTATTGCTAGATTATAGAAGAAACATAGCTAGCTACTTTTTCTCCGTCCACCGGATGATTCGACATGGCTACAGTAGCTAGTTACACTGTATCCTGCAGGGAAGAGCGTGTTCCACGACGTGCAGAAAGGAGTGTGGAAAGTGACTGATGAGCGCAAGCGGCATCTGTTCAACAGTTTCTACACTGCCCCATACGAGAAACAACAAGCGTTGATTCTCTCCGGCTTAGAACAGGTTAGAAATAAGACAAAACGCCTATTATTACAATAGCTATATTGAACACTTGCATAGTTTAACTTTGACAGTAATGATACGTACATTAACGTTAACTCTAAAAGTGCTGTGTTACACAATGGTGCAATACAAACTCATTCTCTGTATAGATTGGGAGTGTTTTGTAGTTCTATGGTATGTTCACATTGAGGGCTTCATTTTAAATGAGACTAAGATTTCATGACTCAACTTTTAAGAAAAGTCATCATTGCTAAAGTTGATAGACCACCTTTAAATGAACCTCCATACAAATGAATGAACTGCATATTGCATTTAAGTTATTTACATGAAGGGCGTCTGTACTTGAAAGTACTTAAAACATCATATCAGGTGTTAAAACAGGACATCTTACAAGAGTCATGCAAAATGTCACACTGTTCTTCCACAAACTGAAATCATCACTGGAGATATACTGTTCTTCCACATTCTAAAAATTAAAACGGCAATAAAAAAAATATTTTTTGAAATAACAAATAAATATAAATTGTTGTTGGAAGATATGGGTATGGTGAATTATTTGTCAACCATAAAACACCTAATGTGGTACACACAATTAATAATATAAAAATAACTGATTATCTTAAAATGGAAAAATTGTCACATATATGGTTCTTCGTCTGTAGGATTCAATTGTAATAATAGGCATTCCCAGCAGTACAGTTTGCAGTGCTTCTTGGAGCCTGTGAGCCATTGATAGCGCTCGTAGTTGGAACTTTGAAAAAGGCGAACGAACCCCTTTCCCGCTTGTGACAGGCTTTGTGGCGTCGGCGTTGGGCGACCTCTCCATACAATGTCTAACTTTTCTTGAAAAGTTCGTCTTGAGAATGGCGTTATAATTATATCCTCGACCAAATCGATATATTATCCTCCTTCCGCCATTGTGGGTTGAAAAAACAGCTTAGTAGTACGCAAATTAGTTTGTTTATCAAATTCATTTTTTTTTAGTTCAATATTGGTAATCCAATCAAAAGACGTGCACGCACTACGCCTGCTAGCTGGCTCCTGTGTAACACTGGAGCCAGCCAGCCAGCAGGCGTACAATAGCCAACTCTAAAGCTGATTGGTTGACATTAAATGTTAATTTCCATTCCCTTTAAACTACAAGCGCCCGCACTATTGATTCTGAAGGCCTGAGGGCAGATTTTAGACCCCTGGCAACACATGATGGCTGAATATGATTGGATAAAAGATCTAACATAAATACCAGCCCTCCAAATCTCAACCTGGGGCTGGAAGCAGTGCAACCAAGAGGAACGCTATGAAATGAAGAGTATAACTCTTACTCTGGGGAATAATTTAATACATATGAGGGAAAATATATTTAATTTTTTAAAATATTCTGATGATGTTTAGGCCAGCAGACAAGGCCTTGCTGGCCCTGACGGCCCACCCCTGCTGGTTCGCGCCCGGGTATGGGCGAGGGGACGGTCTGAAGTTATACTGTTACACATACAGGGCAAGATTCATGACAAACGGCAACCTGCTCCCTATCCTGGCGCGTAGACTCTGAAACCGCATCAAGGTTATCGAGTTGGGTCAGACGATCGTCTGGTCAAAAACAATCTAGAGGCTATCAGAACAGTACGATATATCCAAATAAATATGGTTCTGATATTTCCGGTTATATTCCATGCAAAATAATATAAAATACTCTACGTCTACAAGCGTGGCCGATACAATTCCATAACAAGGTATAGAAATACCATGAAAGGCAGCGGTAACAACATTCAACGACCCAACCGATACAATGAAAATAAAAACTCACCTGGCGGTTGTATCCTTTGGTACCGGCGCAGTATTTTCTGGCTACTGTTATCTACCGGTGCGTGCAGCCCTACTTTCTACCCTCTCCGCCTCTAGCATACTTCAAATTACATGCTGAACAGACAGCAAGCGTGCTTTTTTGTCCACCCTGGTGTCTGGTACCGGTCCAGTATTTTCTGGCTACTGTTATCTACCGGTGCGTGCAGCCCTACTTCCTACCCTCTCCGCCTCTAGCCTACTTCAAATTACATGCTGAACAGACAGCAAGCGTGCTTTTTTTGTCCACCCTGGTGTCTGGAAGGTCTGAAGTTACACTGTTACACATACAGGGCAAGATTCATGACAAACGGCAACCTGCTCCCTATCCTGGCTCGTAGACTCTGAAACCGCAGAGTCTGGTGTCAGACAAGCTCAGGACATGCAGGTTGACATATAAAAACAAACTCTGAACCACCTATATTAATTTGGGGACAGATCGAAAATAATTAAACATTTATGGCAATAGCTAGCTTTCTGTTGCTAGCCAATTTGTCCTGGGATATAAACATTGGGTTGTTATTTTACCTGAAATGCACAAGGTCCTCTACTCCAACAATTAATCCACAGACAAAAGGGTAACGTTAAACCGAGTTCATTACTAGCAATCCCTCCTCATTCAGGCTTCTTCTTTGGACTGTATCTACTACTACTCATGCAGGTCCAGGATTTGTTTCAACCTGTGTTCGTTTGCGTTTCACACGTGTTTTATAGCACCAAACGCTCCAGGATGAGATCTAACAAGATATGCGAGAGCACAGTAGCTGCATTGCTCAGGACTCCTGGCAGTTAGTTTTAGCTTCTTTGGTTCTGCTGCCACCTTCTGGTCAGTCGAGCGTTGGAAATGTAAACTGATGTCTTGGCTCTTTCTGCCACTGGCCCTGGCTTTGGCTGCAAGTGGTGAGTTGTCCTGTAATGCCATTGCTGCAGACTCTGTAGAATGCACCACTTATTTAGCTACATTGTATGGATACTCAACTATTGTTGTCCATGTTCTAAAGCAGGCTACTGCACCTTGCATGTAGCTTGGTAGCCGTAGCGTTTCTGCTTTAGCCAGCAACTCATCATGCATGACAATGCCAAATAAGTCTTTAAAGCAGGAACAAGCTGGTAAATGTGCTGCAGGTACTGTTCCTTTTCCCAATGAGTGTCATTATTACTGCTAATTAGAGATGGGTCCTGGGGGATTGCAGTTAGCTGGCTTGTTGTTTATCAGGCAGCCTGCTCCATGTGGAGGGTATCTGCTGCTAGGTTTAGGAACAGAACCTTACAACTGGCCTCTCCGTGTGGTAACCTACAGTACCATAGTCTGCTGTGTGTGTAGCCATATGTTACAGTGAGGCAGGGCAGTACTATTGTGTCAAAGTTGTTGGTACACCTAATGTCCAGTCATGATGATTATATTTATGGGATCCTGAGTGGCTCAGAAGTCTAAGGCAGTGCATCGCAGTGCTAGAGGCGTTTCTACAGACCCGGGTTTGATCCCAGGCTGTATTACAACCGGCCGTGATCAGGAGTCCCATAGGGCAGCGCACAATTGGCCGGGTTAGGGGAGGGTGTGTCTGGGGTACGCCGTCATTGTAAATGAAAATTTGTTCTTAACTGACTTGCCTAGTTAAATAAAGGTATATATATAAAAAAAAAAAGTCAATTTCAGGACCAGTTTATAAAGTCAACATTTTCAGCCTGTGTCATATTTCTAACAAAGAAATTGTTAGTTAATGCAGTGTGGAACAACATTTGATCTCTTTGTTATTAATATGCCATTGTGTTCATATTGTTATGTAATGTTTAGTCAAATATGGCCACGGCTGTTTCCCAAACTCCAGTCATCCTGTGTCTTTTGGCCTGCCACACTGTTACAGGGAAAGATGGTAGCATTACTTATATTACTGTGAGGCTACTTGATTGAATACAGGGCCTAGTCATTCTGACGTTCCCATCCATTGTCCAATCTCTTTATCTTCAGAAATACAAATATTTGTTTACCTGCATCTCACTCTTATCGTCATTTGTGCAAACATTCCACTACCTCACTGAATGGAGTCTTTGATAATCACAAAGATATGAAACAGGACTAAACCTCACTACAAGGTTTTTTTTTTTTTACCATGTTACAAAGTTGATATGATGCCATAGGGTAATCCCAAGGATTTAAACGTCCATGAAGGTCAGTTAAAGGTCAATGTGTGGAATGGACGTACAATAACAAGATCCACAGGGCCTTGATTGGTGTGCCCACTCACAGATATGCTCCCGAGTGGCGCAGTGGTCTAAGGCATTGCATCCCAGTGCAAGAGGCGTCACTGTAGTCCCTGGTTGTGATTGGAAGTCCCATAGGGCAGTGCACAATTGGCCCAGCATCGTCCAGGTTTGGCCGTGGTATGCCGTCATTGTAAATAAGAATTTGTTCTAGACTGACTTACCTAGTTAAGTCATGTAACCTATTGGTTACATTTAAACATTTAAAAAAAATATATACAAATATCATGTCTCTCATGTTTGAGTAGGTACAAGTTGCAACTAATCACTGGTTCAGGGTTTGATGTTTTCATGTTAACGTGTATTTGAAAGTTCACCTGTGTTTGAGTCAGTTGAAAAGATTACGTAAAAGAGATTTTAAGCCTTTTTCCAAGACACAAAACATTTCTTCTCCGAGAGTGTATTTCTCTCTGATATACAGTTGTGGCCAAAAGTTTTGAGAATGACACAAATATTCATTTTCACAGTCTCCTGCCTCAGTTTGTATGATGGCAATTTGCATATCCTCCAGAATGTTATGAAGAGTGATCAGATGAATTGCAAATAATTGCAAAGTCCCTCTTTGCCATGCAAATGAACTGAATTCCCAAAAAACATTTCCACTGCATTTCAGCACTGCCACAAAAGGACCAGCTGACATCATGTCAGGGATTCTCTCATTAACACAGGTGTGAGTGTTGACGAGGACAAGGCTGGAGATCACTCTGTCATGCTGATTGAGTTCGAATAACATACTGGAAGCTTCAAAAGGAGGGTGGTGCTTGGAATCATGTTCTTCCTCTGTCAACCATGGTTACCTGCAAGGAAACATGTGCCGTCATCATTGCTTTGCACAAAAATGGCTTCACAGGCAAGGATATTGCTGCCAGTAAGATTGCACCTAAATCCACCATTTACCGGATCATCAAGAACTTCAAGGAGAGCGGTTCAATTGTTGTGAAGAAGGCTTCAGGACGCACAAGAAAGTCCAGCAAGCGCCAGGACCATCTCCTAAAGTTGATTCACCACCAGTACAGAGCTTGCTCAGGAATGGCAGCAGGCAGGTGTGAGTGCATCTGCACGCACAGTGAGGTGAAGACTTTTGGAGGATGACCTGGTGTCAAGAAGGGCAGCAAAGAAGCCACTTCTCTCCAGGAAAAACATCAGATATTCTGAAAAAGGTACAGGGATTGGACTGCTGAGGACTGGGGTAAAGTAATTTTCTCTGATGAATCCCCTTTCCGATTGTTTGGGGCATCCGGAAAAAAGCTTGTCCGGAGAAGACAAGGTGAGCGCTACCATCAGTCCTGTGTCATGCCAACAGTAAAGCATCCTGAGACCATTCATGTGTGGGGTTGCTTCTCAGCCAAGGGAGTGGGCTCACTCACAATTTTACCTAAGAACACAGCCATGAATAAAGAATGGTACCAACACATCCTCCGAGAGCAACTTCTCCCAACCATCCAGGAACAGTTTGGTGACGAACAATGCCTTTTCCAGCATGATGGAGCACCTTGCCATAAGGCAAAAGTGATAACTAAGTGGCTCTGGGAACAAAACATCAATATTTTGGGTCCATGGCCAGGATACTTCCCAGACCTTAATCCCATTGAGAACTTGTGGTCAATCCTTAAGAGGCGGGTGTACAAACAAAAACCCACAAATTCTGACAAACTCCAAGCATTGATTATGCAAGAATGGGCTGCCATCAGTCAGGATGTGGCCCAGAAGTTAATTGACAGCATGCCCGGGCAGATTGCAGAGGTCTTGAAAAAGAAGGGTCAACACTGCAAGTATTGACTCTTTGCATCAACTTCTGGTAATTGTCAATAAAAGCCTTTGACACTTATGAAATGCTTGTAATTATACTTCAGTATTCCATAGTAACATCTGACAAAAATATCTAAAGACACTGAAGCAGAAAACTTTGTGGAAATTAATATTTGTGTCATTCTCAAAACTTTTGGCCACGACTGTAGTATGATAATGATTATCTTTGACATAAAATGACTGTGAACTAAGGCCTGATTACTGTAACATGGCCAACATATCATTCCCACACACAATACTCAGGCTTGTATGAGACACACACACACAGAGCGTATGCACCTGGTCTGACACCTGTACAGGTAACCTCCCAGGAGGGAGGGAGGGAGAGAGGGAGGGAGGGAGAGAGGACACATACACTCTTCTCCCGCTGAACATACTGCTGTTACATACTCTACTCCACATCCAAAAAGAAAACACAATTCAGTAAGTACATTTATCTTTGGTTTGGTTGTGGTTAGAACTGTGTTGGTTGTGACCTCCATAATGGTTAGAACTGTGTTGGTTGTGACCTCCATAATGGTTAGAACTGTGTTGGTTGTGGCCTCCAAAATGGTTAGAACTGTGTTGGTTGTGGCCTCCAAAATGGTTAGAACTGTGTTGGTTGTGGCCTCCATAATGGTTAGAACTATGTTATTTGTGGCCTCCATAATGGTTGTGTGTTGTTGCTCTGTTAATTGCATCATTATCTAATGATTGACAGTGTGTTGATTTTTACATTTTGAAGTAAACAATGATCTGTCTCACAGAATAATACTTATAATACTTTTAAAAAACATTTTCAATCTATGAATAGTTAATCTGTGAAAAATGCATCACTAATGTGCAAGGACAGAGTATTAACAATTGACTAATGAACTAATTCAAATGAATAAGATATTCAGAATAGACAGGACTGTATTTAGAGGAGACCCAGGAATTTGTAACCAATGTATATTCATATAGTCAAATAATTATGTGATTGGTAATTATGACCATAAACCCCAGAATCACCACGCTCAAACAGGCAGATTGCATGACACACCTCAAGGCCTAAATGAGAAGTCAAATCTCCAGAAGCCATATGCAAATGGCTTAGAGAGGAAAGTATTTTACAGAAGCTATGATAGGACAGCTGTGGTTTTGAAAGAGAGACATGGAAAGAGAGGAGGAGGAGAGAGAGAGACAGAGAGAGAGAGAGAGAGGGTGGAGAGAGAGGAGGAAAATAGTACGGTAGAAAGGAAAATATAACCGAGAGAAAGATCGAGAGATGGAGAAAGAGCGTGACATAACATATCAATTAAAGTACATGTTTTTCTCAGCATGTTCTCCTTTACCCCCAGTGGGCTTACTCCATGGTGCAGGTAACTAGGTGGATAACTAGGGCGGTAGCTAGGCAGCTGTGAGCTCACAGCCTCAGAGGAGGAAGCCTTAAAGAATATACCCCAGTATCCCTGAGACCTGGCTCACATGGAGACACGTTGTCCAACTGACATTTTTCGGACAATAAAAGTTGTCTTTTACTGAGAACAAAGGGATGCACGATAGATAGAAACAATATTAGAATGATTCCACTCTCTCCTCACCTCCCTCCCTGCTGAGGAAACAGACACAAACATGGACTCTGCTTCCCGCTTCTATTTCCAGCCCAATAGCACCATGAAATACCCTGACTCTGACCATGAATGGGTACCTCAACATTCATCTTCATTTACATAGCTAGATATATTCAAAATATGCAAATACACTGACAGTACTCTAGTTATACACCTGGAGTGTTGCAAACAATTATTTACATAATGGGGATTGTATCCATTTTAGACACAAAGGCCATATTTGGTCTTGTTTTATGTAAAGTTATACAGTGTTTTTTTATTTATTTTAAATCATTTTAAATTTTTACCCCTTTTTCTCCCCAATTTCGTGGTATCCAATTGTTTAGTAGCTACTATCTTGTCTCATTGCTACAACTCCCGTACGGGCTCGGGAGAGACGAAGGTTGAAAGTCATGCGTCCTCCGATACACAACCCAACCAAGCCGCACTGCTTCTTAACACAGCGCGCATCCAACCCGGAAGCCAGCTGCACCAATGTGTCGGAGGAAACACATTGGTACCTTGAGCATGAGCGAGTGCTTAGTCACAGAAATATGACAAACAAACAAGGGAGGAGAGTTCAGAACAGATGTTGGATGACTTACTAAACACGGTACTGAATAGCCAGTAGGGTATTTTACTTAACTCTGACCTATGACCTCTGACCCTTTCCTATCCAGACTAGGCTCACTGGCATGTTTCTATGACGACGCCCCAACCCTAAACTCCTCCTTGAGCCGGCTCCTCCTCTCTCAACTTGATGACTGTAGCAACTCTGGAGTCAACAAGGTATCCCCCAGTCTCTCTCTCTCTCTCTTTCTCTCTCTCACTATTTCCAAAGTTGTTGTTGTTGTTTATATTCTTTATAACTCAGGAATCACTAAAGTTGGGATTTTACAGAGAACAATTATGGGAATAATCTGTGATGTTTATTTTTTAACCCTCCTCTTCCTCTCCCCTCCTCCTCCTTCAGCTGAAGAAGCTCTTCAACACTGTGATGTCATTATCTGTGGATGTTTCCCGTCCTGAGCTGCTGCGTGCGCTGGGTCCTGGTGTTACGCTGCTTTCCCCTTTCCATCTCTCCCAGTTCTCCCCCGACGCCCTCAAGGACACCCTGATGTCACTGGGGTCAGAGGTGAAGTGGGGTCTGACCCAGGCCAAAACACTGGCCAATAAACTACTGCAGGGGAAGCAGGTGAGACAGGTGTTACTCTTATCAATATGCCTTAGTCTCAGTCAGTACTATTAACAGGCTTCTCAACTGGAATGTTTAGGCGATCCTCTTCTATTGTATGAGGGGCCGAGGTAGGTACTAATGGTCAAATAGAGAGCAGCTCTAAAAACTCAATTTCTGTATCTCTTCTCTTCCTTCTTCTCTTCCTCCTTCCTTCCTTCCTTGCTTCCTTCCTTCCTTCCCTCTAGTCGTGGCTGAAAGAGACTCTGTCTGACCTGATGGACAGCCTACCCAGCCCTCCGGTCCCTAACCCTCCTCAGGAGTTTAGTAGGGGTCCGGACCTCTCAGCCCTGCGATGGAAACTCTTCTCTCTCTTCACCTCCACATCTGAAGTAATGCCCATGCGCAGGAGAGCAGGTGAGAGAGGGAGAAACACACACACCTAAGGTGCAGATAAGAATGTGTGTGGGATTATTTTGAAAATGAACATAATAAAGATGCACATTACAATACATTTACCACAACCTCCCTGGACCCTCTCTCTCTAGTTCTCCCTCAGGGGGAGGCGGGCCTTACTGTGTCACTGTTGGGGGAAATGGGCAGAGCCAATGTCTACTGGAGCCCAGCCCAGCTCTCCAAGATGGACGCCGGCACAATCACCGCTGTCATGGAAATGCTGGGGGAGGTCCTTGATTACAGCGCCGAGCAACTAGTTGTGCTCAGAGAGGAGGCCATCCAGGTAGATGGCCAAGCTCAGGCACAGATCAGTTTACCCTCTTCAAGTCTACGGGGGTTCCGAAACATACCTTAGATCAGTGTCTAAATCTTGGAGCCATTTCATCCAACTCCACAGAAGTTAGAAGAATCTCAAGTGCAGGGGTGAGGATCTTTTTTTTGTTCTGCTATTGAGTGAGCTGTGCATTCTGAGCTGTGCTGTACTATATTGTACTACAGGCCTGGGGTCCAGTGTCAGGTTTGAATGAGAGCCAGGTGCTCCAGCTGGGCTGTGTCTCTCAGGGGTTCAACCTCACTGAGCTGGCCAGCCTCCCCTTCTCCTCCCTGGACACTCTGGAGACACTTTCCCGCTGCTCCTGGACACAACCACAGGTACTGTATATATGAACCTTCACACACACTAACTAAATACTAGACTCTAATGGTGATCATGTCTGGTCCCTGGCAGAGGGAGGCTGTGTGGAGGGGTTTTGTGGAGCGTATTAATGAGACAGTGGGAGAACTGGGAGCTGTGGAGTTGGTGGGACTGGACCAGTTCATCTGTGGTCTGAACACTGAGGAGACTGGTCAACTCAACACTGATGCCTTCAGGTCAGACATGGACAGTGCGTGTGTGTTTGTGTAGCGGGTTTCTTATGTACCACAGGAGAACCAAGAAATGAAGAGCAACACCACGGCTGTCTTTTAGGCTTTTATGTTGATCTGCAATAGTATTGTGAAAAGACAGGACAGGAACACATCAGTCTCCAATGCACCATCTGACTTGTTTTTTCTCTCTGTGTTTTCTCAGACTCACACAATCACACTCATACATAAAGCCATAATGTATACTATAAAATAATAACCAGTCCTTAATACAAAGAATGTATAATCTTAATTCTTAGACAATAGAACCATACCTGCAATAGTATTGTGAAAAGACAGGACAGGAACACATCAGTCTCCAATGCACCATCTGACAAGTTGTTCTACACAGGAGCATGAAGAAAGGTAAAATACATATCCTGTCTCACATCCCCAATACATTGCTAGATGCTTTCAGTGTTGACAGTACCAAAATACAAGAACTCATGTACAAAAACACTGCAACATAAACAAGTTACAACGTGAAATCGCCTCTATTCCATTCAGACCGTAGAGGACCAAACTACATCTCCCATATTGCAACGCCAGCACCAGCTCAGCTAACCTTCTTGCATCACAGAAAGGCATACTAGCTAGCAACAGCAGCACTTTTAGCACTCTGTAAACTATATTAATAACAACAATACAACTCTGAAAGTTACATGTTTCAATAGTCTCACACTCCCTTATAACAATATCTACAGCATTAACATTGGGATGTTTTATTTATTTAACGTTATGAACTTTACAAAGGAGTAATCTGCAACAGATACCTTTCTCTCTCAGTGTTTTCTCGGACTGAGGAGAACGGGAGCTACGGGTAGTACCAGGCTGTTAGTAGGTGACACAAGCACCCAGATGAAATAAAATACATTTAATGAAACAAAACCCGAAGATGTTAACATCATTCAGCTACTGTAGCTGCCTACCTAACATCAACAGGCAGCACCAGTAGCGCAACAATTAAAAATAGACACCAAAAGTAAAGTTCCTGGCGATCATAGCGATCTGACTCCCCCCTTCTCTCTGAACTTGGAATATTCCTGTTCGCGGGCTTTGGCCACTGACCTTCAACCTGGTTGTTCTGTTCTGCGTTGTGTACTATTCCAATAATTTGAAATTTGATGGAATAACCATTTTAACTCTACTACATTTGCGTGAGATTATTTTATAATGTGTTATATATCTCTATAGGGAGGCAGTACAGTCGGTGGGCGAGGTGCAGTGCCCCCTGGCAGTAACTGAGCTTCTGAAGCAGCGTGCGGTGGCTGTGTTTGGGCAACAATATGGGTCAGATACACTCCTCTGTTCCCCTCTTTTTCTCTCTCTCACACACTATTGCTCTCACTTATTTGTGAAATACATTTTAAAATGTAAGCCATTTCTCCTCCCTCCTCTCTCTTTCTCTCTCTGATTTATCTCACTTTTCTCCAGCTGGTTTGAGTTTGTCAGAGTTTCTTTCTCTCAGTCCCTCTGCCTTCTCATTCCTCAGTCCGACCAGCGTTCCCCTCATCCCCCCAGACCGCCTCGCTGTGAGTACACTCTCTCCCAGCCTCCCTCTATCAATTTCAAATTAAGGGTTTTATTGGCATGGGAAACATGTTTACATTGACAAAGCAAGTGAAATAGATAAACAATAGTGAAATAAACAGTGAACATTACACTTACAAAAATTCCAAAAGAATAAAGACATTTCAAATGTCATATGTCTATATACAGTGTTGTAATGATGTGCCAATAGTTAAAGTACAAAAGGGAAAATAAATAAATATGGGTTGTACTGACAATGGTGTTTGTTCTTCACTGGTTGCCCTTTTCTTGTGACAACAGGTCACACATCTTGCTGCTGTGATGGCACACTGTGGAATTTCACCCAGTAGATATGGGAGTTTATCAAAATTGGGTTTGTTTTCAAATTCTTCGTGGATCTGTGTAATCTGAGGGAAATGTGTGTCTCTAGTATGGTCATACATTTGGCAGGTTAGGAAGTGCAACTCAGTTTCCACCTCATTTTATGGGCAGTGAGCACATAGCCTGTCTTCTCTTGAGAGCCATGTCTGCCTACGGTGGCCTTTCTCAATAGCAAGGCTATGCTCACTGAGTCTGTACCTGTACATAGTCAAAGATTTCCTTAATTTTGGTTAAGTCACGGTGGTCAGGTATTCCGCCACTGTGTACTCTCTGTTTAGGGCCAAATAGCATTCTAGTTTGCTCTGTTTTTTTGTTTTCTCATGATTTGGTTGGGTCTAATTGTGTTGCTGTCCTGGGGCTCTATGGGGTTTGTTTGTGAACAGACCCCCAGAACCAGTTTGCTTAGGGGGCTCGTCTCTATCTCTGCTGTGTTCCACTGAGGTTTTCTAATTACTAGGTTTACGGAAGAAAAATATGTGACTTTGGAACCCAGCACTCCATACTCTTCTGTATTCTGATCAGGCACTCTCAACCAGCCAGCTGAAGGCCCTGGGTCCTGACAATGCTGCCATGGTAACTAATGCACAGTGGGCAGTGCTGGGGGTGGCACAACGGGCCGCTCTTGGCAATGCTCTGGGTGTGGCCTATGACCGAGTGGCCTATGACCGCACAGAACCGACTACAAACCCACTCAGAAACCTGCCCCAACTCTCAGGTGAGTAGGAGAGAGGGGACTGGGAGGGGAAGAGATTAATTCTGCACTCATAACAAGTGGGAAACTCAGAAAATACTATATAAGCGTTCTAGTGCTTTGAACTAGTTGAGAATGCCGATTGGCTAATGGCAAACAACTGAGCTCACAGTTAAGAACAAATTCTCATTTACAATGACGGCCTACCGGAGAACAGTGGGTTCAGGGGCAGAACGACCTTGTTAGCTCGGGGATTCGATCCAGCAACCTTTCGGTTACTGGCCCAACGCTCTAACCAATAGGCTACCTGCCACCCTATTATTGACAAGTGGATATTTCCCAGTCATATGCTGGTAATTACAAATTTACGAGATGTTATGAACACAACATGAGTGAGAGATGGAGATGGGTAGAGATAAAGGAATGCTCCTGTGGTCAGGTAGGAGAAAGAGTTGAGTAGACTATGAGGAAGAAACTGAAATGAAGATGTATAGGCAGGAGAGAGAGAAGGTCAGTGGTATAATGTATTTTTTCCCTCCACCAGGAGCATCTATGCTGGGAACTCTGGGAGTTGGAGTCTTTATGCGGCCCTTGTTCCTACTGCTGGGGTTTGTCCTGTAGTGAAACTACACATCCAATAGACACGCATGACATATGGAACTACTCATGCATGTGTTGAACAAGAGAGATTGTTGATAATATGGCATATTTTAACACATTTAACAGTAACAAATATAACTTTATCCTGCTTCTTTAAAAAAAAAACTATTCTAGATTAAGCCAGAGCAGGCCTTGAGCACATCAAAGCAGATACCTGTGACAATGTAAAAGCACTTAAGATATTTTTTATATCTTTGTTGCAATGGTGGGTCTCTTCTAGTAGGACAATGCTGGAGCATGTAATGATGTGTGAGTCGGTGTTGGTTGTTTTCTGAGTTGGGATCATAAAACGAGGATTATGGGTGCTAATCCAGTGCTGATAAAATTGGAAGTGGAAGACTAACTTAATAATAAAGATTATGAACCTACTATCACTTACTCTATGGATTGTTACGACTGACAGAAGCTCAAATAAGACTCAGAATATAATAATCACTTTCTCTGGGTATTTTATTAGAAATGCTCTACGCAAGAAAGAAAACATAGAATTGGGTTACAGGGGGAAAGAGGGCTGTGTGTTAACATTGTAATCTCTGAAGACTGAAGAAACTCTAGCTGGAGACACGCACACAATACCTTTATCAAAAGAGTAGAAGAGAGAACAGTTAACACCGCTGATTGGGTGACTAACTTTTTTAACTTAATATCTTTTTTTTTGTTTTACTGTAGTTCAACACGCCTTACATGCTTTTCTTTAGCATACAATCACTGTCCTCAACCCTTCACACCTCTCCTCCTACACCAGGAGTTTCACTATCACTCCATCCAGATCTCCCTCCTTCTCAGAGAGAGAAAGAGGATAGATGTCTAGTACTCATATTTACATGGTTATGGTTCAGTTGTGGTCAAGTACAACCACACTTTAGTAATGGAAGGGTCCAACCCAACCCCTCCAGGTTATAGAGGGTCATCTTGAGATGGGATGTTTCCTGATGTTACGAGGCCGGATCAACAGGAATACTCTGCCTGACGTCTCTGTGGAGCCAATCTCATCCCTGATCATACTATATGGCTAGACGGACGGGGATGAGAATGGAGAACATTCAACAGACAAAGCCAATCCAGAGCTTACAATGAAAAACAAATACCTGCACATACACAAACCCTTAAATCAAATACTATGAACAAAACTATAAGAAAATCAATGCAATAGTGAGAATGAGAACTGGGACGGGCTCTACACAGAGAAAGACCAGTGGTGGCTGTCACCAATCCACTGTGAGATTCTGTGCTTGGATGAACCATAGAAAACAAACATTCAAATCAATAAGCAAATCACACCCCCATGTTGACTAGTCTCTTCCAACACCAGTCACATTCCCTGTTGATGACAGACAACAGAAACCTAATAGAACTCAGCTGTAGACTGACTAGTAGTTAACCATTTTAAAAAGTACACTTCTGAATGGAAGTGTTATTTGGTAATATAACCTGTAATAATGCGTTGCATAAGTCATTTACAACCAAAGGAGGTTGGTGGCACCTTAATTGGGGAGGATGGGCTCGTGGTAATGGCTGGAGTGGAATCAGTGGAATGGTATTAACTACATCAAACACATGAAAACCATGTGTTTGATGCCTTTCCATTTGTTCCGTTCCAGCCATTATTATGAGCCGTCCTCCCCTCAGCAGCCTCCAGATGTTAATACTACCTCAGTTTAGACGGGTACAGCACCTGAGGTACTGCGTCCAGAATCAGTCAGACAAACACACACACACACACACACACACACAGGTTATGGCTGCCATATGACAAATGTGACAGAAAATTAAATAAGCATTGAATGAAAACAAATGTTATCACAATGTGCTTGTGTGTTGGATAAGTGATGACAGGAACACACTGCTGAAGAACAGCTTACAGTGAAGAGCTTTCCTTCCCATACCTCCTCTCTCTTACTAAAATATCTGCAGTTTATAGTACTCTCTCACCCTCCTTCCCTCAAATATTATCTTTCTCTCCTCCTCCTTCCACTCCCTCTCTCTTAGACAGGTTTGTCTGTCTTGCGTGCGGTGATGAAGGCCATGCCGTGAGTCCTGAAGTGTGTGTTCAGATCCGAAACCTTCTCAAAGCGTTTCCCACACACCTTACACCCCACCCTGCCCTCCCCGTCCTCCCCCAGCGGTGTGGGGGGGTGAGACGAGGAAGAGGGAGACCCCGGCAGGGAGCCCCCTCTGGGACTCCCGTCACCGTGGTTACCGCCATTGCCGGGCGAGGATGTCAGGGAGCGGTCGTTATGGCCGTGACGGCTGTGGTTGTCAGGGGGCGTGTCTCGAAACCTGTGGCTGATGAAGCGGTGGCGGGAGAGGGAGGGGGCGGAGGCAAAGCAGGCTCCACACTGTAGACACTGCAGGCTGACTCCTCCCCCCAGGGCCTCGGAGCGGTGCTGGGGGATGTGGTCCAGGAAGACGGCGCGGTCCTCGGTGGTGAAGCCACACGGAGTACAGTGGAACCCAGACTCTGGCTGGTGAGGGGGGGCCGAGGAGGTGACGCGAGGTCTCTTAGCAGGGATGATGCCTTCGGTCAAATCGTCCTCTTCCTCCTCAGTCTTCAACCCTCCTCCTCCGTCTTCCTCAGCTGAAACAGTGAACGGAGGGTTGGAGCCTCCGTCCTGCTCCGAGGAACTGTCGGCCCCTTCTGCACCCCTCCCTCGCTGACAGACAGAGATAATTAAAGTTAATGACATTTAGCATTAATAACTGGTCTTCCTACATAAAGGCTGCAGTCGGTAGTTGTGAGAGAAAGTGGAACTGTACCTTTGTGTCCAGAGCTGACATGCCGTGTCTCAGCTGGACATGTCTCTCCAACACCAGTCTACTGCTGAACGTCCTCTTACCCTCACCACACAACCTACACACACAAACACACGTTAGGGTTTAGTGTAGGGGTTAAGGTGAGATACAGCTGTTGTAGGGTAGTATAGGGGTTAGCGTGTAGTGTGCATACTTAGTGGATGACTCATTTAGACTGACGTGGGGGTAGGGTATGTAGGGGTTAGGGTGTAGTGTGCATACTCACCGGCAGTGGAAGGCTCGTTTGATGCCCTTGTGTTTGACTCTGATGTGGCGTCTGAGGCTGGACGTGGAGGAGAAGGAGTTCTCACACAGACTACACGGGAACTTCTTCAGGATCTACACAAAACACAGGCACCTTACAGTGAACAGTCCCCTCAGCTCCCCTAGTTTAAAAACAGAAAGGCTACTAAAGACAATGATGCTTACTGAGAAAAACGGCTGAAAATCTGTTCTTCAAAGAAAAAAAAGAGGGCAAACTTTCCTGGATCCCTCCACTTCATGTGAGAGGTGACTGTGCTCCAGAACGTTAGATATACATGATATGACTTTATAACCTATATGATCAGGACCAATCCCAACTTGAGAAACACCTGGGGAGCTCAAAGTTGAGCATAAATAAACTGATCGTATTTTGATGGAAGAACGTAAGTGACGTATTAAGCATAACTTTTCTCAAGTGAGGATTGGGCCTGTGGTGATTAGGTGATTCATTTAAGGGCCAGTTAGGGGTTAATTTTGGGCAGGACTGGGCCCGTGGGCCGGCAGTAGAGTAGGCCTGACCTAGAGGGTCAGAAGATACAATGGATCACTGATCAGTTAGAACCGATTCAGAATCAATCTACTGTACTGCACATCAAACAGTATATCACTACTGCATGAAACATTTAACTGTCTATGTGCAGGCTATGTTCCTGACCTTGCCATGCTGCTCGGCCATATGGGTAATGTAGTCCTCTCTGTCAGCGTAGCGGGCGTGGCAGGGAGCACAGCTCCACCCTGGGCTTGTCTTATTGGTCTCTCCATCCCTCTCTTCCTCCTCCTCTTCCTCCCTTCCCCACTCCTCTCCGTCAGAGCTCTCCGTCTTCACCGAGCTCCGCACCCGGGGGGGAGGGGCAGGAGAGGGCGCCATGGCAACGGGAACTTCCTGTTTGACCGCAGGGCCTCTGTGAGTAGTCTGAGCGAGGGAAGGAGAATAGAGAAAGGAACACGGGAGATGGAGGAAAGTTAAGCTACATTTCATATCAACAGAACTGACTGACCCAAACCCAGTCTGGAGAAGGACTGTGTGAGAGGGGAACCCATAGATGTACCTTGATGTGCTCCAGCATGGAACTTCTCTGCGCGTAGAGCTTGGGGCACTCAGGACACTTGAACACGTGCACCTTCTGCTTGACTAGGTGGGTGTCAAAGTGGACGTACAGCAGTGGCTTCTGTGTAAATACCGTGTCACACATCACACACTTGTAGATCATCCTGTAAGGAAAGAGTGAAGGGTATAAGTTTCAATGCCATACAACACTCCTTCCGTGGCCTCCAACTGCTCTTAAACGCTAGTAAAACTAAATGCATGCTCTTCAACCGATTGCTGCCCGCACCCGCCCACCTAGCATCACTACTCTGGACGGTTCTGACTTAGAATACAGTGGGGGAGAACAAGTGTTTGATAACCTGCAAAATCGGCAGTGTTTCCTACTTACAACGCATGTAGAGGTCTGTCATTTTTTTATCATAGGTACACTTCAACTGTGAGAGACGGAATCTAAAACAAAAATCCAGAAAATCACATTGTATGATTTTAAAGTAATTAATTAGCATTTTATTGCATGACATAAGTCTTTGATACATCAGAAAAGCAGAACTTAATATTTGGTACAGAAACCTTTGTTTGCAATTACAGAGATCATACGTAATTGTAGTTCTTGACCAGGTTTGCACACACTGCAGATTTTGGCCCACTCCTCCATACAGACCTTCTCCAGATCCTTCAGGTTTCGGGGCTGTCATTGGGCAATACGGACTTCCAGCTCCCTCCAAAGAATTTCTATTGGGTTCAGGTCTGGAGACTGGCTGGGCCACTCCAGGACCTTGAGATGTTTCTTACGGAGCCACTCCTTAGTTGCCCTGGCTGTGCGTTTCGGGTCGTTGTCATGCTGGAAGACCCAGCCACAACCCATTTTCAATGCTCTTACTGAGAGAAGAAGGTTGTTGGCCAAGATCTCGCGATACATGGCCCCATCCATCCTCCCCTCAATACGGTGCAGTCGTCCTGTCCCCTTTGCAGAAAAGCATCCCCCAAAGAATGATTCCACCTCCATGCTTCACGGTTGGGATGGTGTTCTTTGGGTTGTACTCATCCTTCTTCTTCCTCCAAACACGAGTGGAGTTTAGACCAAAAAGCTCTATTTTTGTCTCATCAGACCACATGACCTTCTCCCATTGTTCCTCTGGATCATCCAGATGGTCATTGGTAAACTTCAGACGGGCCTGGAAATGCGCTGGTTTGAGCAGGGGGATCTTGCGTGCGCTGCAGGATTTTAATCCATGACGGCGTTGTGTGTTACTAATGGTTTTCTTTGAGACTGTGGTCCCAGCTCTCTTCAGGTCATTGACCAGGTCCTGCCGTGTAGTTCTGGGCTGATCCCTCACCTTCCTCATGATCATTGATGCCCCGTGAGGTGAGAACTTGCATGGAGCCCCAGACCGAGGGTGATTGACCATCATCTTGAACTTCTTCCATTTTCTAATAATTGCGCCAACAGTTGTTGCCTTCTCACCAAGCTGTTTGCCTATTGTCCTGTAGCCCATCCCAGCCTTGTGCAGGTCTACAATTTTATCCCTGATGTCCTTACATAGCTCTCTGGTCTTGGCCATTGTGGAGAGGTTGAAGTCTGTTTGATTGAGTGTGTGGACAGGTGTCTTTTATACAGGTAACGAGTTCAAACAGGTAATGAGTGGAGAACAGGAGGGATCCTAAAAGAAAAACTAACAGGCCTGTGAGAACCGGAAGTCTTACTGGTTGGTAGGTGATCAAATACTTATGTCATGCAATAAAATGCAAATTCATTACTTAATCATACAAAGTGATTTTCTGAATTTTTGTTTTAGATTCCGTCTCGCACAGTTGAAGTGTACATATGATAAAAATTACAGACCTCTACATGCTTTGTAAGTAGGAAAACCTGGAAAATCGGCAGTGTGTCAAATACTTGTTCTCAACTACAAATACCTAGGTGTCTGGCTAGACTGTCAACTCTCCTTCCCAAACATACTCTCTTAAAACTGACGATCCTTGACTTCGGCGATGTCGTTTACAAAATAGCCTCCAACACACTACTCAGCAAACTGGATGCAGTCTATCACAGTGCCATCCGTTTTGTCACCAAAGCCTGATATACCACCCACCACTGCGACCTGTATGCTCTCGTCAGCTGGCCCTCGCTACATATTAGTCGCCAGACCCACTGGCTGCAGGTCATCTATAAGTCTTTGCTAGGTAAAGCTCCGCCTTATCTCAGCTCACTGATCACCATAACACCCACCCGTAGCATGCGCTCCAGCAGGTATATTTCACTGGTCACCCCCAAAGCCAACACCTCCGTTGGCTGCCTTTCCTTCCAGTTCTCTGCTGCCAATGGCTGGAACGAATTGCAAAATTTGCTGAAGTTGGAGACATATCTCCCTCACTAACTTGAAGCATCAGCTATCTGAGCAGCATACCGATCGCTGCAGCTGTACACAGCCCACCTGTAAATAGCCCATCCAACAACATACCTCATCCCCATATTGTTTTTATTTACTTTTTTTGCACACCAGTAATCCTACTTGCACATCATCATCTGCTCATTTATCACTCCAGTGTTAATTTGCTAAATTGTAATTACTTCGCTACAATGGCCTATTTATTGCCTTACCTACTTACGCCATTTGCACACACTGTATATAGACTTTTTTTCTATTGTGTTATTGACTCTGTTTATTCCATGTGTAACTCTTTGCTTTATCTTGGCCAGGTCGCAGTTGTAAATGAGAACTTGTTCTCAACTGGCCTACCTGGTTAAATAAAGGTGAAATTAAAAAAATGAATAAATCTGAGAACACAACCAGTGTGTGTGTGTGTGTACATACTTGGCCTGTCCTCCAGTGAGTGTGGGGTGCTGGGTGTTGATGTGGCTCTGGGCGCTGGGGGAGGACTTGAAGGCCATCGGGCAGCTGGGACACTTATGGAACACCTCACAGTGGGCCGTCTGGATATGGGACTTGACCGAGTTTAACCCTCCGAACACCACCTGACAACTAGAACACCTGCAGACAGACAGAGAGAGAAACATTGTTGTAGATGTTGTCCCTAAACACTGATTCAGTGTCAGATATTTCTTCATCCTCCTAATGGTTAAAGCATGGGTTGGTGGCTGTTGCGGTGACTATATTACCAACACACTGGCAGTCACGAGTCATGACCACAGTAAAATTCCACGTAATTGTTGAGTCATGGTAATCTCCTCTTATGCACTCTGGACATGTGCATAAGAGTACTCAAGTCACTAACTACCACCAGGTCCTAATGGCCTGGTACTCAGGGATCTACTGTCCCTCCATCAGGTCCTAATGGCCTGGTACTCAGGGATCTACTGTCCCTCCATCAGGTCCTAATGGCCTGGTACCCAGGGATCTACTGTCCCTCCATCAGGTCCTAATGGCCTGGTACCCAGGGCTCTACTGTCCCTCAATCAGGTCCTAATGGCCTGGTACCCAGGGCTCTACTGTCCCTCCATCAGGTCCTAATGGCCTGGTACCCAGGGCTCTACTGTCCCTCCATCAGGTCCTAATGGCCTGGTACCCAGGGCTCTACTGTCCCTCCATCAGGTCCTAATGGCCTGGTACCCAGGGCTCTACTGTCCCTCCATCAGGTCCTAATGGCCTGGTACCCAGGGCTCTACTGTCCCTCCATCAGGTCCTAATGGCCTGGTACCCAGGGCTCTACTGTCCCTCCATCAGGTCCTAATGGCCTGGTACCCAGGGCTCTACTGTCCCTCCATCAGGTCCTAATGGCCTGGTACCCAGGGCTCTACTGTCCCTCCATCAGGTCCTAATGGCCTGGTACCCAGGGCTCTACTGTCCCTCCATCAGGTCCTAATGGCCTGGTACCCAGGGCTCTAATGTCCCTCCATCAGGTCCTAATGGCCTGGTACCCAGGGCTCTACTGTCCCTCCATCAGGTCCTAATGGCCTGGTACCCAGGGCTCTACTGTCCCTCCATCAGGTCCTAATGGCCTGGTACCCAGGGCTCTACTGTCCCTCCATCAGGTCCTAATGGCCTGGTACCCAGGGCTCTACTGTCCCTCCATCAGGTCCTAATGGCCTGGTACCCAGGGCTCTACTGTCCCTCCATCAGGTCCTAATGGCCTTGTACTCAGGGCTCTATTGTCCCTCCCATCAGGTCCTAATGGCCTAGTACTCAGGGCTCTACTGTCCCTCCATCAGGTCCTAATGGCCTGGTACCCAGGGCTCTACTGTCCCTCCATCAGGTCCCAATGGCCTGGTACCCAGGGCTCTATCTATCTATCATATAAAATAAAAGGCATATATTGTCAGCTAAATGCCAAATTAACAAGCCTACAGCATGGAGCATAGCCAGATAGCATAGGCCTACAGTAGCCCAACTCAAATTGTATTCTTCTGAAATACATTTTCTTCATATCAAAATGTTTTAGACCTGACTAAAATAAATAATCCATTTATTGTGGTGTACATTACATATATTTATTATACTTTTTTATATATTGATGTTCCAATGGTGCACATGTTTACGTTAATTAACAGTCAATTACCTTGAGACCGGCAGACTTTTGCAAAATTTCACGACCGCTACAGCCCTATTTGGTGGTAAGGTAATCTGATCCTAGATCAGCGTCTACGGGAGTAACTAGGTTTGTTTCAACCACAGAGGGAGTGAAGGGTTGAAAGGTCACCTGTATCCGATGCGTCGTGTGAAATGGAGACAGGCCTCCTCCAAATGGGATTGAAAGGCTGGCTGCTTGGCCACACCCCCACACTCTGGGCAGACATAGGGGGGGCGGGGGTTGTGGATGCGAGCGTGAGCAGAGGCACTGCAGCCGTTAGGAAGGAGCATGGGAGGAGAACACTCCGTACAGGACTGGAGGGAGAGACAGATGGGGAAAGGAGGGTGCACAGGTCAGTAAGGCAGGTACTCCTAAAGCCATGAAACAAGCTATTACATACAGTGTCTAGACTGAAAAAGTTCTGTGGATTTTTGAAAACACACACTGCTCTACTCACAGTGTTAAGGGCTGGTTTGACCTCTTGGAAGTGGGCAGCCACCTCAGCCTTGCTGCAGAACTGCACCTTACACTCAGGACACTTGTTATTGGTGTACAGCACCGGCTCTGTCGCCTTCTTACTGATGATTGGCTGCTGCAGCTGGGGGGCGGGGCTCAGGGTTGCCGGGGTCATGGCTGAAGTCACAGCCGGAGCAGAGGACGCTGGGACAGAGGAGGTGGAGAGGGAGGGAGAGAGCATGCCTGAAGGAGGCATAGAGAGAGACGGGGAGATAGATAGGGGAATATAGGGGAAGGGGAGTGAAAGGTAAAGAGGAAAAAAGGAGTGAGAGGTAAAGAGAGAGGTGGGGTAGATAGGTACTGATAAACAGCGCTGCACTAGTATTCATAAAGCGTCTCAGAGTAGGAGTACTGATCTACGATCATCTCCCCCCGTTTATATAATATTCATTATGATCTCAAAGTCAAATCTGATCCTAGATCAGCACTGCTACTCAGATGCTTTACAGTGCATTCGGAAAGTATTCAGACCCCTTGTCTTTTCCCACATTTTGTTACGTTACAGCCTTATTCTAAAATTGATTACATTATTTTTTTCTCCTCATCAATCTACACACAATACCCCATAATGATGAGGCGAAAAAAGGGTTTTTAGAAATAATTGCAAATGTATAAAAAAAAATTAAAACAGAAATACCTTATTTACATAAGTATTCAGACCCTTTGCTATCAGACTCCAAATTGAACTCAGGTGCATCCTGTTTCCAATGATCATCCTTGAGATCTTTCTACAACTTGATTGGAGTCCACCTGTGGTATATTACATTGATTGGACATGATTTGGAAAGGCACACACCTGTCTATATAAGGTCCCACATTTGACAGTGCATGTCAGAGCAAAAGCCATGAGATCAAAGGAATTGTCCGTAAAGCTCAGAGAGAGGATTGTGTTGAGGCACAGATCTGGGGAAGGGTACCAAAAAATGAACAGTGGCCATCATTCTTAAATGGAAGAAGTTTGGAACCACCAAGCCACCCAGCCAAACTGAGCAATCGGGGGAGTAGGGTCTTGGTTAGGGAAGTGATGGAGAACCAGATGGTCACTCTGACAGAGCTCCAGAGTTCCTTTGTGGAGATGGGAGAACCTTCCAGAAGGACAACCATCTCTGAGGCAATCCACCAATCAGGCCTTTATTGTAGAGTGGCCAGACGGAAGTAAGAGGCACTCCTCAGTAAAAGGCACATGACAGCCCACTTGGAGTTTGCCAAAAGGCACCTAAAGGACTTTCAGACCATGAATGCCAAGCGTCATGTCTGATGGAAACCTGGCACCATCCCTATGGTGAAGCACGGTGGTGGCAGCCTCATGCTGTGGGGATGTTTTCCAGCAGCAGGGACTGGGAGCTTAGTCAGGATCGAGGGAAAGATGAACAGAGAAAAGTACATTGATCTCCTTGTCGAAAACCTGCTCCAGGGCGCTCAGGACCTCAGACCTTCCAACAGGACAACAACACTAAGCACCCAGCCATGACAATGCAGGAGTGGCTTCGGGACAAGTCTCTGAATGTCCTTAAGTGGCCCTGCCAGAACCTGGACTTGAAGCCAATTGAACAGCTCTGGAAAGACCTGAAAATAGCTGTGCAGCAACACTCCCCACCCAACCTGACAGAGCTTGAGAGGATCTGCAGAAAAGAATGGGAGAAGCTCCCCAAATACAGGCGTGCCAAGCTTGTAGTGTCATACCCAAGACTCAAGGCTGTAATCGCTGCCAAAGGTGCTTCGGCAAAGTAAAGGGTCTGAATAGTTATGTAAATGTGATATTTCATTATTTTCTTTTTTATACATTTGCAAACATTTTTAAAAACCTGATTTTACTTAGTCATTATGGGATAGTGTGTGTAGTTTGAGGGGGAAAAACAATTGAATTCATTTTAGAATAAGGCTGTAAACAAAAGTAGAATATGTCAAGGGGTCTGAATACTTTCCGAATGCACTGTATGTATACAGTCCTAGGTGAGAAATGAAGGTAATAGCACACAGTCTCTCTCACCGATGGGAGTGGTGTCCTGTTGGCCTATCATCTGCTCTACACTGACAGGTCTCATGACCAGGTGGGAACACTGCATGACCAGTCCCCTCTCCTTGTGTTCCCTGGCGTGGAGCAGCAGGCTGCACTTGTTGAAGAATGCCAGCCGCTTGGCACAGTGGTTACAAGTCACCTCAATCCTCAGGGACCGCCGGTCATAGTGGCGGGCCAGGCTGCGCTCCAGGGCAAACGCATCGCCACACTCCAGACAGCGGTAGCCCTGCGACGCAAAGGAAGAACAACATGAATACAATACCTATGTCGATGACATGTCTCTAGATACAAGACCAATGAATATGCATTGTATGTATTGGCTGGCGCAGTCAAATTTCCCCTTTGGGGATTAATATGTGCCCTTGAGCGAGGTACTTAACCCTAATTTGCTCCAGGGGTGCCGTAGTACTATGGCGGACCCTGTAAAACAACACATTTCACTGCACCTATCTGGTGTGTGACCATAAAAAATACACAACATCAACAAGAGCGATTTATTGGTCTACTGAACACAAGGTCTAACAGAAATTGGACGTCTGCTTTTACCCCAACCACTACTAGTGCAATATTGAATCCATGCTGATATAGACCAATCAAACTCAACTCTGGACCTCAAAGCCAGTTCCACTGTGTTTTTTCATTGTTCCCATCTAATCAGGGACCGATTTAGACCTGGGACACCAGGTGGGTGCAATTCATTATCAGGTAGAACAGAAAAGCAGCAGGCTTCGGACCTCGTGGTGTAAGAGTTGAATACCCCTGATATTCAACCTAGGTCTGTTACCTGTGCAGGCAGAGGCAGGTCCCACTCCGGTGGTAGTGGTGTACAGAGGTCTGGTCTGTAGCTGGGCAGCAGGTTCTTGCTGTTGAGGATCTTGTTGAAGGCCTCCACCAGACTGGACTGGCTCCTGGAGATAATGGCTCCTGTACTGTTCACTATGGAGGCTGGTCTACTGCCCCCCTGAGGGGTGAGGAGGGGGGAGGGGGACACAGACACACCCCCATTCAGGGTCTTCTGGCCCAGGCTGCGCACGCCAGCCCCCCCTGGACTGAATCTGGGGGAGGTGGAAGAGGCGGAAGAGACAGAGGGGAGGGCTGCTGACTTGGTGATGCTGACAGCCGTAGCCGACACTTTGGGCTTGTTGCTGTCGGCGGCCATCTTGTTTTGGGCCTTGCTGGCAGCCATCAACATGGCAGTACTTGCATCCTGGAGTGTAGACACAGGCAGGAGGCTGCCACCCTTTGACTTCTGCTGCGGAGGCTGCTGAGATGCCACCCTCTTGGGCCGGCTGAGGACCTTACGACCCCCGGGGGAGGGTTTGGAGCCATCTGCGCCTTTTGAGGGGGTCCCCCCTGCTCCTTTGGATGCTACTCGCGTCACTGTCCTGGTGATGCTGCCTGTCGGGGTCTTGACTGTTTTGATTCGGACTTTGAGTGGGCGAACGGGGGCTGTTGGTGTTGTCGTAGAATTGGCCGGAGCCGTCTCTGTGTCTCCTGTTTGTCCTCCATCCACAACCTCCATCTTCTCTGATCTGCACTCCAGGCTAGGCTCACTCGCCATGGGCTCCTCTCCCTCTCTAGCCCCCTGTTGAGTTGATGCTGAGGTTGGTGCCGGGCTGGAGCTCCTCTTTGACAAAGTGGACATAGCAGAACCTGTCTGGTCAGGCGGGGGGCTCTCTGGTGAATCCCTCTCCTCGATCACATGTTCCGGGTTTCTTTCCTCCATCACTGGGCTAGAGATGGGTCTGGGGTTACTGAGGGCGGCAGCCAGCCAGGACTGACGGGCCTGGGCAGGAGGTGGGGAGGGAGACCTGGGGGTGGAGGGTACTTCATCTGGAGGGGGCGGTTTAGAGCTGGAAGATGTCTGAGAGATGGAGGGAGGGGGTTTGGAGGAGAGAGGAGGAGGGCAAGAGAGGAGAGGAGGGGAGGGGGGAGTTGGGGAGCTGAACAGCTCTGAAGAGGACACTTGGCGGTGTCTGCGTGGAAATTTGGGAGGGGAGCACATGGGAGAATCTGGGCTCTCTTGAATCACTAGCGGGCTTCCCAAATCCGGTTCAGAGTCGTCCGAGTCCGAGTCCATGATGCGCCTCAACCCCACTCTCAGGCTTCCGTTTGAGGGAGGGGGGGAGGAAAGAGGCCCGGGAGGGCACAGAGTGTCCTCACTCAGGATGGAGGGAGAAGAGAGGTGTGGGTTGATAGAGAGTGAGGACGACGATGATGATGAGGAGGATGTGGAGGTTATAGGACCAGCAGAGGTATGAGAGGAGAGAGGTTTCCGTCTGTTGAGAATATTAACTGTATGTTTGGTTGTGCAGGCCGACCCCCCTGCGCCTCCAATGCTGCCCCCTCCTTCACTCGCAGCGGGAGGGGAGCAGGTTGACCAGAGTTCCCCATTGGCCTGACCCAATGCCTGGCCTCTCACACTGGGCTCCAGCGTGACTGTGGACCCCTCAAACCCATTATGGAGAAGAGGTTCTGAGGAGACCAGACCAGGCATCCTAGGAGCCAGTTGTGAATTCAGCAGGCCCCCCTTGACTCCCGTCCCAGTCTCCACCTCAGGGTCTGTCCCACTGCCCCCAGGGCTGTCCCCATCCTCTTCATCTGACCTCTCAGTCTCTTCATAGGAGTCAGGCCTCACCCTGTTCTTAACAATCACACTGACCACTGGAGGCTCACTTTGGGAGTTGGGAGGGGAGTCAGTGGGGCTGGAAGGTCTTGGTGAGGGACCCCTGGCCCCCGACACGCTTCCCCCGACCTTCCCTGACCCCTCCCCACCCTCTTCCGGCGCAGACTGGATGGCCTCTTTGGCATCGATGTCTGGAATGTCGAAGGCTGCCAACAAGTCGTCGAAATCTGGGGTTTTCATGTCCCCCATTCCCGGATTACAAAACCTGCAGAACGGACAAACAGGAGTGAGAAATAAACATGGTTGTCAACCCAACCAAAGCCTGAGGCAGGACCGAATACTATGAATCTTGATCATTCATGACAAACGTAGATGTGACTGTTTTGAACGTGCATCATCATAATGTTGAACTGCAATGTTGAATAGCCTATATTTCAGGTAGCTATGTAAGTTAATTACTAGAACCCAATAAACCTCAAACCTGGCAAACTTGTTGAATGAGTTAGCAGTTAGAAGCAACCACTTTATTTGGAAGTTAGAAACTTATTTGAACGTTTAAGTTCCCCTACTTCCCTCGTGTGAACTGGCTACTGAGCTAAAATTAGCAAGTTAGTACAGCAAAGGCAGCTAGCAATACCGATAGCTAGGCCTAGTTTTCAGACAGCGTTTTCCCCCCTTGTTGCACATGCTTCATGTAGTGCAGCTGTACTAGCTAGCTAGCTATTCTCGCTGAGTTTGCGAGAACACAAAATGTGAATATTTTATCGTTATCAGACAGAATGTGCATTTAGCTATGTAGCTAGTTACGACACTGAGCTGTCAACCACCTCGGCACACATACACTAACTAGTTACGTTCCCTTCTAGCATTGCTCCGACCAGCTAGTTACGTTCCCTTCTAGCATTGCTCCGACCAGCTAGCGTAGCTAACATTACTTAGCTAGCTAGAATTTTCTACGTCGTCAACGCAAGGAAGCCTTTTAACGCCTGCTTTTCAGGTATTTAAACCTTACAATTGGAAATTATTTAAGGGCATTCATTTGAATAAGTGGTTTATACGGGTATATGTGACAAGCAGAAATGTATATCTAGTTTTAAATGTGAAGGAAATGTGGTTTGTTTACCTGGCTCTTCGGTTCCCGACTTTCCTTTTTGACGCATGAGTTGTTCGTCACCAGAAACGACGGGGGAGATAGGTCCTGCCAGGTTCATAACGTGTCAGCTTTGGAAGCTGATGTGTATGCAATTTGCCAGCTGTTTCCCCACACTCCTGACGTACATACGTGTTATATTGTAATGCCTTGTTCTTGCGAGTGTTGGCTATCATTTCCTGAACATGGCAGTGGTACAATCAAATAACCTTTATGGCACAATGTCCTCCAAAGCCAAGGGCATGCTTTTGTGGGGTTGCAGGGACAACATTTAGACAATGTATCTTATGTGTTTCACAAAGCATGGCTTTTCAGAAAGACCTAGTTACACAGGAATAGTTTGCAATAAAATCAATGTTTATCTGACATTTTTATACTAAAAGTCAAGTCCATATTCCACCACATCTGTTGTGTAGTCATCAATCCCCTCTTTGGAAGGAGTATGTGTGCATCATGTCAACATTGGCACAAAACTCCACAACAACCAGCTGAGGAGTTCCCTTGAATTATGTAAATTTATTTATTATTATCAGCACATAAATGTACACTTACTGAATGTGCTTGGGTTGATATAAGGTCCCACTTTAGTACAAACGTTTTAATATCTTTTTTTAAAGGCAACATGCATCATTAACCTTGACACAACAAAGATAAAGAAAGCCCTGTTCAACTGTTTGAGTATGGCGATACAAAAAAAACCTAGAGGTCATTTGAGGTTACAGTTTGCACAACTATTATATTAAAGGAGCCATTGTCAACAGGTCAACGCCAGGGTATCTATTATGTTTACTGTGTAAATGTTCATTTCTTCTTCTCATCGTCTTTGTCTTTCTTGCTGTCAGGTTTGGATCCTGTCTGTGAGGCCAGCGAGCCCATGGCATTCCGGATGGCCTCGTTGTTGGGGTCGACACCCGGTAGGTTCTCCAGGACGCTCTGGAGGAACTCTGGGTCCTGCATCACATCATAGTCCTCCTCATCCTGCAGAGAGAGATTAACATACGCTAGAAAAACAAGAGCATTTGAGCATGCGTAACAAGCGGGATATGTCCGCTACACATGTACACTTTCATCTCAGTGGTGTGAGAGAGTTGGCCGTACCTTAGCACCCTCTGAGTCTACAGGGGCTCCTGTGTCCATGACCATTGACTCTGCACCAAACTCTGCTGGGTAGGATAGGACAGATGTTACAGACTGACTGTGCCATGTTATAACTGGTTATAACAGGTGTATGTCACTGACCTCCACCCTGCATGGACATCTGTAGAGCGTAGGCAATCTGCTCGTCCTCCGTCATGCGGCTGAAGTCGGGCATAGCGGGCGTGGCCGTGTCAGCCTGGGGGACTGACATCTTCAGCAGAGCTTCGTCTGACTCTAGAACATGAGGTGGTTAACAGTTTATCCCCCCATTTGCACTGCCTCCCTTCAGGGAAGATCCAAGTACAGAGAGGGGAGAGAGATAATGGTGTATGGGCATTGGTTGGTTGCCAGTTATAGATGAGTGATTAGTTTGTAGGTGGAGGGTTATTGTTATGTGTACATGGTGTAGATGGAGAGTTGTGTATTTGTCTCACCGTCAGCGGTAGGCGAGGGAACCCCGGCCTCAGCAGCAGACACCACTGCTGCCCTGCGAGTCTCATCCTCTTGTCTTTGTCTCTGCTCCTCCATAGATACCCTCAGAGCCTGGAGAAGGCACAGAGTGCAGAAAAAGTTCAAAGGGGGAAGATTGTAGCATACGATAATAATCATCTAAAAAAGAGGCAGAGAGAGAGAGAGAGAACTAGAAAGTGTAAAAACTAGAGTGAGAGGGGATGATCAACCCATCTAGTCCTCCCCTCTCACCAGTGCCAGCTCTGGGTCTGCACTGGGGTCCACTCCAAACTCAAAGTCACTGGACCCCAGGCCCAGCATGGCTCCTCCCTCCCCAGCAAGGATAGGAGAGGACAGTAGGGCATCAGCCAGACTGGGGCCTGGAGGCACTGTCACAAGGTGGGACCCTGCTCCTTCCTTCCCATTCAGAGTGTTGATGAAGGCCGTCAGCTTTTCTGTGTTCACCTCCTGGAGACCAAAATGAGGTTATATAAGGGAGACAGTGATGGCTATAAAGAAATAATGAGACCAGATAAATATTAGGTAAGAAATTTGGTACCTCCTCTCCAAAGTTAATGATGTCCACACTGACTTTCTCTTTCTTTAGACGCTTTGCCATTTTCACCAGCTAGAGAGAATGTGACAGGAAATGATGTCAGAGGGGACATGCATGCAGCTATCAACACACTGCATTGATAGAACACTCACATCCTTCTCGTTGTCCTCCACTGGGCTGCCCACAAAGGCAATTATACGCATCTTGTGGTTCTTCCCCTGTCTGTGCTTCAGAGCCAACTGGGAGAGGAGAGGACACAGGGTTCAGTATCGTTACGAACAATAAGATGAAGTTGTATTGTATTATTGTGTAGTATACATACATGAGCCACTCTGATGCCTGTGCAGAAGCTGATGTTTCCACGGGGCTGGACAGCATGCAGTTTAGACAGTATCCTCCCCGCGTCTGCAGTCAATGTGGTCAGCACCTCACAGTTACTGCGCAGAGAACAACAGTTACTACACATTTCTTACACTCAATCACTAAAAATAAATCACAAGTATCCAGGCATCCTGTAATATCTAAATGATGAATGTTTAAACATTTTTGTTGCGACCATAGGACAAGCATAAAGACATCTCACACACACAGCTCCTTACTTGGCCATGGTGATGAGGCCCACATTGTTCTCAGGGTTGCTGCGCGTCTTGGAGTGGCACACAATGTTGACAGCATCTTGCTGGGCCTGAAGTCTGGTGGGGAGGAAGTCTCCATTCCTCATATACTCACTGTTGTCCACACTGAGGCACACAGACAACACAGTACATACATCCATTACACAGTGTAGCATGTAGGCCAGGGAGGGGCAACTCTAGTCCTCAGGGGCCAGAGTTGTGTCACACTCCTCTTCCCCCCCCCATCCCTATCAAACACAGCTGATTTAAACTAATTGAATTCTAAACTGAAGATTATAATTACTTGATTATTGGAGTCAAGTGTGTTAGCTGGAGCAAAAGTGTGACACCAACTAGGCTTCCGGGGACTGGAGTTGCCCATCCCCGATAAAGGCCCACTAGAGCTGGGTTTCCCAAACTCGGTCCTGGGGCCCCTCCTTGGGTGCACATTTAGTTTTTTGCCCTAACACTACACAGCTGATTCAAACCACCAAAGCTTGATGAGTTCATCATTTGAATCAGCTGTGTAGTGCTAGGGCAAAAAACAAAACGTGCACCAGTGCTGAGTTTGGGAAACCCTGTATTAGAGCACAGTGACAAGGTGGCTGGTATTGTATCTATATTTAGAACAGTGTTGCATAAATGAGTTAATGCTGCCATTTGTACGTTTTTGGGCACACAGACCAAATTCACATAGAAATGTGAGTTATGTAATTCTCATTGAAAGCAAGTATTTTACGTTTGGTTTTGTACACCAGCTTCAAAACAACTGAAAATACAATATTTGTGGTTATTGAAAATATATTTCGCAGTGGTTTAGATGGTACAATGATGCTCTACACTATACTTGCTTTTTTTGTCACAAATAAATGATAACTATTAGAATTTTAGCAACCAGGAAATGGCGGAGACATTTCTGCAACGTGCATCTAAGTGTCACCTTTAACTGGCAACAGTAACATTCTGCCAACCGTTTTCCCCAACCAGGACTCTCCATTTTACCCCCTTCTCCCATACTACTGCTAATCCCTAGACAGACTGATGGTAAGGGACATATTGAAGTGCATAGCTAGCGAATGTTGTCGATGTTGACATAGGAAGCTTTTATCCAGAACAGCTTACAGTAGGCAGAAACAAAGACTGGGGTAATCGTTTACCGAACCTTATGTTTAAACCACTGCCTTGTTCACCAAATAACAAAGAATACTAGCTAGCTAACGATACATTTCAGGATGTAATGCTTGCTACATTGGCGTAATCCATCACGACCTTACTTGAAACAACTTCTCGGAGAACATCTTGCTAACTAAGCTGCTCTAAATTCTCTGAAATATTTTATTGCAATCACAACCGTTTGCATGTCATAGCGAAGCTAGCATTAGCAAGCCAAAAATGACTCAGGAAAATGGCTAGGATTGCTGGCCGGACGTGTTTACATAACTCATGTTAGCGGCAATTTCATAATAAATTTTTAAAAAGACGCACATTCACATTAAACTAAACAAACTCTTCCTCTTACTTAGTTTAAAGAATAATACATATGACAATGTATTTGTTCTTTCCCTTACCAGACCATAGTACTTTCGAGCCCCATCTTGGAATATTCTTGTTGCTAACTACGTCACCAGAACTGATGGGAAATGCAGTTCAGCCCCAATTTACCTGCGCATTATTTGTTGACAATGACTTACACGTACACCAAAGGAGGTTGGTGGCACCTTAATTGGGGAGGACGGGCTGATGGTAATAGCTGGAGCATAATTAGTGGAATGGTATCAAATACATCAAACCATGTAGTAATTCAGTAATTAGTGTAAATAACTCATTGTGGAACCAATATCAATACAAAAAATACCCAAAAATACAATCAATTGTGTGTGTATGAAAGTGTGTAGATATGTGAATGCACTCCTTGGCGCCCCCACCCCTCTCCCCCTGCACAGTTGTGAGCTATAATTTTAATGAAGTTATCTATTTTTATTTTATTATTTTTTAAAGCAAACACCACAAACTCATGTCGGGAAAAAAGGCGAAACTAATCTACGCCCGTTCTGATGAAAACCTTAGGGCATCTATCCTCGGGGGATGCCTTGCTTGACCACACCCTTCTTCCTTGCTCCTGGCCTGCCCTGCCTCTTCCACCAATCCATTTGTTTCTTATGGACAGAAAAGAGCACAAGCTCTGAGCTGTCCGATCAGGTCCATTGTTTACTGAGCGACCACCATCTCCTGTGCCTTTCCTTCCATTATGAGCAGCCTCCACTGACATACGTTATGGACCAAGAGAGGCTGCAATCCACATTTTGTTTTGGTTTAATGAGCAGGTAAGCTGAGCAGGTCTATCAGGGTCAAAGGTAAACACATTAAAAAGAGCACAACTTGAGGGCCATGGTTGTTAATAATATTAACCAGGAATATATTGAGCTTTTTACAAAGAGGATGGATTAGGGAGGAAAAGTAGTGAACGCAAGAACACCTAATATTACATTTTTGGGGGCCCTGCTTAAGGCCTTCTTTGCCTCTCCTGCAAACAAAAACCTAAGTCAATATACTGTAAAAAAAAATACCATGTCAAGGACAGACTCCCCCACTCACAAATAAAGTGATGTGAGTTTGTGGATCTACTGTAGTGTAGACCTACCCTTCCATTCCCTAAACAGTTGTATCATGTTCAGGAATAAGGACAAGAACCAACATTTAGAAAATAAGTTTATTCTAAAATCAGAGCCAATATGAAAAACATTACATCACTGAAAGATGGTAGAAGGAACAGGCAGCATGAGAAGGCATTTCCGTGACTACTATATACATATTTTATACAGGCAGAGTAAAAATAAAGTAATTGAAGCATAGACGGTAACCAGCAACATTGGCTCGGAGGCTGTGTGAAACATTCAACGTAGAAAAGCATGGGACATCCTTGCCCCAGAACAATGGAGAATATATCACTATCAAAATCAAACATGAAATATAAAAAGTGAAATTGTCAAACAATCCCCTCCCATATGCAATACACTACTTAAGTCTGACATTTCCTGTCAGAAGAATACATTATTATACGTACAATCATCTACATGTACAACTTATGAATCATTTCAGGCTACAAGGTCATAATACAAATACAATAAATACGATTCTTGAAACTTTAAGATGGCAGACTTGTTCATATTGCATTAGTCCATATGTTCTGTAGTGTCTGTGTTGCAAGTGTACCGCCCTTTGAGCACCAAAGGGTGAGGTGTCTGTTGTGCTGTGGTCCAGTCAAGTCACCAGACACTGCAACGGGTTTAATCCAGCATCTACACAGAAGCACACAGGCTTTAAAACAACATTGTTCTGACTGTCAGATGTTAGTTTGTAAAGTTAAGCATACGCTAAAAGTCATGATCAGCGTTCATGGAGTCAAATCCAGACCCTGTTGTCACACTAAGGCCCTTGTTATAAGACACAATACCATCTATTGAAAATGTGATTCAAAACATGGGAACATGGGGCTTGGAGTGTTTTCTTTGGTGGCCAACTGTTCTCAAAAAGCACAAGACTGAACTGAGCTCTTTGAAATGATGGGGAAGCTGAGCAGGGTTATCAGGGTCAAAGGTCAAAACATTCAAAAGAGCACAACTTTTAATTGAAGGCCATGTTTGGAAATTATTTAACCAGGAATACCATATCAGCTTTTTGCAAAGAGGGTGGGTTCGCGAGGAAAAGTAGACAAGAACTTGAAATGAATCAAACCATGTAGTAAGTTGTGTAAATAACTCATTTGGAACCAATACCACCCCCTCTTGTGTCCTTCCTTCCTATGTGCTTTAAAATACGTATATTTATCATGCAGGACAGCTCCTCTCAAATGGTGAGCGCTGCAACTCTGAAGGGTCATTAAACTCAGATCCGTTAGGAAATCATCAAGTTCATCAAAACTCAAGTTCTGAAGCATAGGTTTCCATGTAGTTTCCATATGCAGCAAGTTTGTTCAAGTCCATACCATTTTGATTGCTTTTTCAATTTGTCATGACAGTTGATCAGAAAGAGCACCACTTCAGGGCATGGCTGTGTTCTTGTACTCCCCCATTCCCTTTAAACATCCCTATTGTCTCAGTGCATCGATGAACATGAATCATTTCCACCACAGGCTGATATCCCCCAGTTTGTCAGTCTGTCCATCTCTCCCTCTCTGCTTTGAACCACATGTGCACTCCCATCTACTTAGAAATGTGTCCTCACAATCAGGCCATTGTGGCCCTTTAAAATCACACTGTGTTGGTGTGAAATACAAGATCTAGCATAACCAGTAGGTAGTGATATGTGTCTAAAATATCCTACTACAGGATAAATAGTATGAGCTACCACACAGCGCTTGTGTTAGTATTCTACACAATGACTGAGCAAATGGGGGAAAAAAATAAACCCATGTTTATATAAACGCTAATGTACAAGAGGTGTACTACAGAGACGCAAACAAAGTCATTCACACAATGTGGTGAGTCTCAAACTCAGTGGGGTGAAGCAGCTATTTCTGTAGCCAGCAGAAGTCCCTTGTTGCTTATTAATGAAAGTCAGGTCAGTTAAAAGTATCAAAGTGCTTAAATGACGGTGGTAGAATTACCATTGCTTGAAGAACACTTATAATCTTTGTGCACAAAACAGTCTAAATGGCTGGGTGTGAATGAATGTGATGAAATTGAACTGCCATACAAAGACAGAAAAAGGCAGGTGTAGAGTGTGCGTTAAAAGCTCGCTCTGAATTTTGATTGGCTCATTCCTTTCAACCCTGCTGGTTGATTGGTCAATTTTCTTTCAAAGATACTTTTGATTGGTAGTGAGAATATAAAAACATGCTCAAACAAGAGTTTGAATGTATGTGTAACAGGACATTAAAGAAACAAAAATATGAGAGAGAGAGAGAGAGAGACACAGCTCAGCAAGACTAGCACCAGACAGACACAAAGGCACAGATATAAAAAGCTAGCGTTAGGTGTGGTCAGGTCACTGTACTGTCCTTCTGTTACTGCTCCTCTTTGTCTCTTCTCTGGTGTGGTGAACCTCCATTCAAAGGATCATCAACTAGATTCAGCCGTGGGGCAATTTTTTTTTCTTGAGCGGATGGTCAGGGGGCCGGAACATAATTACAAATAATTAGCAAATTGACCGCAAGAAAGCCCAAACATTAATAATATTTGACAAACAATTTCAAACCTTGCTTTCAAATCACATATCTCTATTTTGCATAGGAATTTTTTAGAACAGATTTCTTAAATTGAAATCATTTAGAGTGGATTTGCTGGTGTTTACCTTATGTCCACCAATAAAAAAAATGCATCCGCAGGTCTCCAGTTGGGGAACCCCGCTCTATTCTAAGGGTATGGAGGTGGCGGCCATTACTATGTTCTTGCTCTGGTCTCTCACTCCTAGATCAATATAGCACATGTGGTCTCATCAGAGAGGAAGATTCCAGGATAACCATGGAGACAGTGACAGACAGAGCCTTCCCATCAGCCGGTAACACTGTGTATGGCAGTGGAGGCTGTTGAGGGGAGGACGGCTCATAATAATGACTGGAACAGTGCAAATGGAATGGCATTAAACCATGTGTTTGATGTATTTTATACCATTCCACTCAAGACATGACCACGAGCCCGTCCTCCCCAATTAAGGTGCCACCAACCTCCTGTGGTGTATAGCCTACCCATACTGCCCTACCAAGAAAAAAGGCAGTAATTGCTCATTTGGTCAAAAATGAGTTAGCATGTATTTAATGTAGCAAAAATGACTTAATCATGTGGGCAAGTGTAACAGTATAACTTTAGACCGTCCCCTCGCCCATACCCGGGTGCGAACCAGGGACCCTCTGCACACAACAGTCACCCACGAAGCATCGTTACCCATCGCTCCACAAAAGCCGCGGCCCTTGCAGAGCAATGGGAACCACTACTTCAAGGTCTCAGAGCAAGTGACGTCACCGATTGAAACGCTATTTAGCGCGCTCCACCGCTAACTAGCTAGCTATTTCACATCCGTTACACAAGTATCCTGCCTCGCATTGTTTTTGAGAAAATGGGGTTGATATTAGCAGTAACTCCACTAGGTAACTGTGAAGCTAAGGTAAATAAAAGCTATTTTTCCCAACAGTTACTGTCTTTTTGCTTGGTAGGGCAGAATAGCTCTGGCCTGTACATTCCTGCCCCCAACTCCAATCAGTCAGCTACTGTATACATCCACAATTTAAAAGAATAGAAGGTCTGTGTGATGAAGTCATATGTTCTGTCCACAGCAGTAATAGTGTGGTCATAATAAAAATAATAAAAAAAACACTACATAGAGGTGTGGACAGATGTAGAATGATAACATATGAGATATTATGTTCGAAGTCACTGAAAACAGAACCCTAATACTGTCCACAAGAAGGAATGCACAAAGTAACAGAACAGAGAGTGATATAGAGCATGGTGTTCCTCCTCCACACTGTTGATACAGGGGTGTCTAAGCCCACGTCCCTCTCCCCTTCAGGCTTTGTGATAGGTGGGACAGTGTATGTGGGTTTCGTGACACAGAGACTCCTGTAACTTAGTTGGAGAAGTGTTGCTAGCAGCATACCCATGTGTCTGTCTGGCTGACCAAGCCTTCAGACAGCCACCACCTCCCCACACATATATACACCACTCTCCCTCTTTGTTCCTCTCTCTGGCACCCAGTCACACTCTCCCTCACTTCACCCCCCCCCCATCCCGTTCAGTCAGCCTGAAGTATGTTCCAAACCTCCCCCGCAGAAAAGGAGGGATGGATCGACAGAGTGAGAATGGAGGATGCAAGACTACTCTCCCCTTCTCACTCTTCCACCCACCTCCTTGGTTCCAGAATCACCTTTTCCTCAGATGACTCCAGATCAGTTGTTACTGTGGGGAACACACAGGGAGGGAGGCCAGTGAGCCATTGGAAACACCATAGTGAAGATCTTAAGAAGAGGAGGAAAAGGATTGGACCAGACTTACAAAGCAGATGTTAGTCTCTGGGACAATGTCTGATAGTGAGATGGCATCTTCATTACCCGACTGATCACCTGACGCTTCCACTTCCGCACCCATACTGAGAGACAGAGAGAGAAGACTGATAAGGGTGTGTGTGTGTTCACGTAAGTGGGAATACATGTATCAGTGGTGTAATTAATTTGTGTACCTGTGGGAGACACCGTGGTCTTGGTCTGTGCTTGTTACTGCTCTATGTACCTCAACCCCTACTGACCTAGAGAGAGAGTGAGAGAGAGAGGGCGAGAAACACATGAGAAATGGATGACTTGAAGAGGAGGACTGACTTTGTGGAGGAGAGGGGATGGAGGGATGTGTTACTGTAGCAGAGGAGAGGAGGAGGTGAGTCCTGTGCTTCCTAATGAGGACGTGGAAAAGTTGGCCTCTGCATCCCCTGACCCTCCCGCCAGGGGAGGGGTCCTTGGCACCAGGTCTGGCCTGCCGGACTGCATGCCTGAACAGAAAGAGGGAGTAAAGAGGGGAACTAATGGCACAATTCCAAGTCGACCCCTAATCCCTTGTCCATACGCACTTCATGTAGCTCTGGTCCACCCTGACCTCTAATCCCACATACAATAAATGTTTGTGTTAACTGTTCACTCACCACTGTCTCCCTCTGCGTCAGCCTTGTTGAAGTGTGATTGGTAGACGAGTCGGGAGTCCACCACAGACTGTCCAGCAGCGTGGGAGAGGGGGGTGGGGCCTCCCAGGGTAGGAGCTCTCCTCAGACCCCCCGGACCCCCACCACGAGACTTCTTGGATGGGGAGAGCTTCACTGAGGGGTGGGGAAAACAAAATATCGACAGCACGTTATATCATAAAAAGTAAATATTGAAACAGAAGATACACACACACAGCAGTCTTACATGGGATCTTCTTGAACACTGTGTTACACATAAATTGTTGGAAGCGCTCAGCGTAGAAGCCTGGTCTGTGCACCGACACTGTATCCTACAGAGGAAAAGGAATAAACCAGTTACAACCTGATATAGGCCTGACATAAGCAGTGGCAGATCTGACACATGCATCTGTGGCATCTTTCATAATGTACTACAGGTAATGTGTGTGTGTGTAGGATCTTACCCCATCATGGACGAGGGCCTTCCACGAGTGTTCCAACTTCTTGATGAACCTGAAAAACAGTCTTCGTGAACGTAGCTCAGTTGGTAAAGCATGGCGCCAGGATAGTGGGTTCGACTCCCGGGACCATCCATACGTAAAATATAAGCACGCATGACTAAGTCGCTTTGGATAAAAGCATCTGCTAAATGGTATATACAGTGAGCTCCAAAAGTATTGGGACAGTGACACATTTGTTGTTGTTTTGTCTCTGTACCCCAGCACTTTTTGGATTTAAAATGATACAATGACTATGAGGTTAAAGTGCAGACTGTCAAGCTTTGATTTGAGTGTATTTTCATCCATACCAGGTCAGTGTATCATTTCTAATCCAAAATGCTGGGGTAAAACCAAAAATGTGTCACTTTCGCAATACTTTGAGTACTGTGTCATTATATTACCATGTGAAATTGTATGAAGTCTGTACACAAGAACGCACACACACAAAGAAACACAAGCACCTACCTGTAGGACTGCAGAATGTCGATGATGCCGATAAAGACCAGCAACCTCTCTCCTTTAGAGTTCCTGGCTGGGATCCCGCCCATACTGAAATGACATATGCCACACCAACCAATCACCATAAACAAATCCTGATTTACGTGACAGTTTGCACTTTTCCCAAGGTAATATTGTGTGATGTATTGATTGACTCACTGGTCCTCAGACTCCAGGGCTCCCTTCCCGCGGGCCTCTCCCTGTATAGACTCCATGGCTGTGCAGTATAGACTTTTCTGGGCCTGGGGTCGGCGCTGGTCTGGGGTCACCGCCCCCTCTGACCCCCCACTGTCCCCCATCTGCCCCCCACCTCGCTCCCTCTCTCTACTAGCCTGCTCCAGGTTATGGATCCCCACCAGTAGACTGTAGTCCATGATTTTAAAACTCTGCAGGAGCTGGAACACACACACAAACACATAAGTGTTACTATACAGTAGACCCAAACAGCACACACAGAACACACACACCCACCCTCCCTCCCTCCCTCACCAGGCAGTCTCTCTGGATGGTCTTGCTAAGGGCGTTGTAGTTGTCCGTCTCCAGCAGTAGTCCATCAGGCAGGTCCTGGATGAAGTCCAGGTCTTTAAAGGTGGGAAAAGTCTTGTCCCTCTCCTTGGCTGAGGCCCGTCTCTTATAGGTGGAACCCTTCATGTCGTACTTATGGTGCATGTGGACCACGCGGGGCAGCAGGTTGTTCATCACCACCAGGCGGATGTTCTTCCCTCCCGCCTGGATGCAGTACAGACCGTAGAACTTAGGGAGCAGGGTCCGTTTGTTCTGATTCAGGTTCTATAGAGAGGGAAGAGGGGTAGAAAGGAGAGGAGGAGAGTGAAAAAGACGAGGCCACCACAGACAGCTTGGTATTATATAAACACTAAAACACAGGCCACCACAGACAGCTAGGTATTATATAAACACTAAAACACAGGCCACCACAGACAGCTAGGTATGTGCAACTGCACATGGGAACAACGATTGTACTTTTTGGAGAAATGTCCTCTGGTCTGATGAAACAAAAATAGAACTGTTTGGCCGTAATGACCATCGTTATGTTTGGAGGAAAAAGGGGAAGGCTTGCAAACCGAAGAACATGATTCCAACCGTGAAGCACGTGGGCAGCCTCATGTTGTGGAGGTGCTTTGCTGCAGGGGGTACTGGTGTACTTCACAAAATAGATGGCATCATGAGCAAGGGAAATTATGTGGATATATTGAAGCAACATCTCAAGACATCAGTCAGGAAATTAAAGCTTGGTTGCAAATGGGTCTTCCAAATAGACAATGACCCCAAGCATACTTCCAATTTTGTGGCAAAATGGTTTAAGGACATCAAAATCAAGGTATTGGAGTGGCCATCACAAAGTCCTGACCTCCATCCTATAGAAAATCTGTGGGCAGAACTGAAAAAGCGTGTGCGAGCAAGGAGGCCTTACAAACCTGACTTAGTTACACCAGCTCTGTCAGGAGGAATGGGCCAAAATTCACCCAACTTATTGTGGGAAGCTTGTGAAAGGCTACCTGAAACGTTTGACCCAAGTTAAGCAATTTAAAGGCAACGATACCAAATACTAATTGAGTGTATGTAAACTTCTGACCCACCGGGAATGTGATGAAAGAAATAAAACCTGAAATAAATCATTCTCTCTACTATTATTCTGACATTTCACATTCTTAAAATAAAAGTGGTGATCCTAACTGACCTAAGACAGGGAATTTTTACTAAGATCAAATGTCGGGAATTGTGAAAAACTTAGTTTAAATGTATTTGGCTAAGGTGTATGTAAACTTCCGACTTCAACTGTATCTGTCCATGAAGTCTCCCCCCTCCTCCTTCAATGTATCTCCATGAAGTCCCCACCCCTTCAATATCTCACCATAAAGTATCCTGGTAGTAGCTTCTGGAGAAACTCAGCCTCTTTGTGCTGCACTGTCTTGATAATGAACTCATCATCACTGGACACGTAGAAGAGAGAGCCGCTGGCGCCGGAGTTAGACAGCTCTATCAGGCCATCGTTACACAGAGAGTACTGTAGGAGAGGAGTTAGGTAGCATCCTGACCACAGAACTACAACCAGACACAACCAATCAACCATAGAGAACTACAACCAGACACAACCAATCAACCATAGAGAACTACAACCAATCAAACAGATTCAATTAAGTTCATTTTTGTGGTCTACTGACCAGGTAGTCGTCTGGCCGGATGCCAAAGAGTTCTCTGAAGTAGCGGAAGGCGATGGGGGCGTAGGTCTTAAACCTGAAATCACTGTAGTGGTGGGCAGGGGTCAGGTTACTGCCCTCACTGAGACAGAGAGAAGGGTGTTAATGAGTGCTGAATACAGGAAGACTTCTCTCCAGCATAAATGCAAGATGGGCACAGACAAGTGGTGTAGCGCAGTTCAGGGGGAAAAAAAGATTCTAGCTAATCTCATGCTGTTTTACACATCTGTAATTATTTGCATATGCTACATGTTTCAGTTTTCTTAGCTAATCTCATGCTGTTTTACAGATTTTGCCATGAGGCTGAGAGAACGTGTTTCAGTTTTAAAGCCAATTTCCTGTAATTATAAACATTTCCTTCATGGTTTATGACATGTTCATATAGTATCTGGGGGCCCAACTTATATTTTAGGGGGTGTCGGGTGGCCCCCATACCTCATGCGGGTGCTCAGGGGTTGTGTGCTACACCAGTGACACAGACACACAAAGAGAGACACAGACACACAAAGAGACACACACACACACACGTCTAACCTAGGGAAGAAGATGCTCTCGACCACCACAAAGTCCTGCATGAGAACATCTCTCTCAGCCTTCTGACTCAGGCTGCCCACAGTGTGAGTGATGCCCAGCTGAATTGCTCCTTTCAGGGCTGACGACGTAGTCTGGAGGGGGAAGTGGAAGCTTGGTTTGTCAAGAGAGATTGATAAATTCATTGTGTCTGACGAAATCTCATGTTATAATTAATCTATGACTCTCAAATGCTTGTGTACATTACATTCTGCGAGTCATCATTGGCTGTGGACGAGGAAGGGTTTCAGGCTACGGGTAATTTTAGCACACATGTGGTGTGTGTGTGTGTGTGTTGACCTTCTTATAGGTGGTCTCTCCAGTGTTCGTCTCAACTCCTCTGTGTCCAATGGTCTTCTTCATACTCTGACTTGATCCAGGCATCTGAGACAGAGACAGGATGAAAGAGAAAGAGGGAGAGAAAGATGGAAGAGAGGATGGGAAGAAATAAAAGGTATTAAGAAACTAAAGAAATGCACTGTAGAGTTGTGTGTTTGACTCCATTAAAACAAGTTTCAGCGTCACCCTGTTCTCTCCATTGTTTGGTTTTATGACACACGGCTTAAAGGTAAACATCAGCCATTGACACACAGAAACCATCAAAACCAGTTCCCCCTCCCTTTCCGCATATCCTGTGTCCTCTCCCTAGACAGAGAGGTGATATACAACACATCTTCACCAGGGTCTATAAATGTTGCGTAAATACACACACTGTTCCCTAAACCTAAACGTAGTGGAAAACAGTTTCATCAACAGTGCTCCAGCATCATCAGCAGAGTGCTGTAATTAGTGGTTGTGTGAGTCAGGGATGGTGTCCGTCTTACCTCGGGGGATGCCATTTTCCGAGACCCACTGGACCCTTGAGAGGAGAGAGGAAAAAAGGAAAACATATTGGAGAGTATAGTGATGTCGGCCTATTTTCGTTAGGCTCCTCCATGTTCCATGCGCAACTCAGTCCTCTTAGAATCGAATAGTTACCGACAGAACTTAGCTAATATCACAGAGCTAGAGTCATGCTAGACAGCTGTAGTGATGAACTTGTCATATAGTATAGTAGTTTATGGAGGAAGGAACCTGCATTAAAGCGTCTGATCGGGTTGTGTGATGTCTGGAATGACACATCGTCCCATCCAAACATCGTTGATATACATTGCGCACGGAGGGGTCAATTGGCGGGAAGAACGCAATATAAAAAGACACATTGGTTATACCAGAACTGTGATTTGGGGCATGTCGTCATTGTTCTTATTCAAATTGTTACAAAAGCCACAAACAAGTTCATTAAATCATTGTTCAAAACAAGACTTATTATTTCTACCTTGTTCTTGGCTACAGAAGGATTTTCAAACTGGAAGGTGTATTATTCTCTTGTCCATAAAAATACTCAGATATCAGTTATATTAGTAGACCTTTTAAAACAAATATTAAGGCCGTATCCAGTGTATTGTTATTTCATCTTGATCATCTGGAAAAGCACATGTGACATTCTTTCTTCCATTAGGCTACTTTCAGTCAGTTTAAAAAAAGTGGATTTCACTTAGTAACTGTAGTGTAGCCTGCCAATGCAAAATCTGAAGAAAAACTATGGCTGACTTTAAGTGGAGGGAAAAGCACGTCTTCGCCTGTTTGGCAGTTTTTCGCTCAATTTCAGGCCATATGATAAAGGTGAGCCAGCAGACCTTACCCAAGGCATTTGCAGAATATGCTAAAAGATTATCAGGGCAAAGGATGGAGAGACTACAAACCTCAGTCCTCCTGCTGAGTTCGATACTCTGGGGGTGAACATGCTGGTGTTCCTTGGTATAAATAATCATTTGTTTTATCGGATTGTATATTTAGGATTTAGCCTAAGGATAATAGGCCTATTCGTTTTAAGCCTAAACCAATGTTCATTCAAGTGTTATAAAGAAAGTTAAAGGCTAAATAATAATTTATGTAATCTGATTGATGTTGACTATTATATAAATGCACAATTTGTAAGCTATTCAAAAGAAAGTTGTTTGCGAGACAACTCCGACAGACTCATCATTCATTTATTTTTTGTTCCCGCTTATTGAAAGTGCTGCTGCAGGAGCTTATACCCGATTGTCCGTTGCACAATTCAAGGACATTAATAAACACTTCGACAATATTAGTTTAACTTGTCAAAGTAACGTTTACTGCAATTTATTGACAGTAGCCTATGTGTAGGCCTATATTATTGGTTGTTTGGTTTGCAAAGGGGGATTTAATGGCACAATTTATTTTTCATGCTCTCCGCTCTTTCTACATTGTTCTCTTTCATTGTTAATAATCTAACTACCACATGTATTGAAATTGTAGGCTACGGCAATTAGGGTGTAGGCCATTTGGCATGCCGCCCTGCTGTGTGCTCACTGCACTGTTGTGAGCTAAGACTCCAGCGGTGTAGTCAAATTCAAATATGTTCAACTGTCGATGACATTGAGATGTCATCATCAACGATGCAATCGTACAATCGCCCAACCCTAGTGTCCGAATTGCTTCATTGCATTCTTTCCACTCCATGCACAAAACCTAATAAACTTCAGCGTAATTTTGACTTGAGAAGAAATTTGCCACAGTAAATGCTTGACAACCACTCTAGTTAATTACAAAAACAGCCATCAACCATGTAATTTTCCACAGATGCCGAGCCATGGTTAGACCTACACAGCCACAGGAATGGATAGGCCTAGGCTAACTGCTGCTTCCATTCACATTGTGCTCTAGATTTACACCACTTTTCCCTCTAATGCTGCTTCCATGTCAGCCTGCCCTGGATGCTATTGTGGTTGGGCCTTTGCCTCAAGCCTAAAACAATCCAGGAACCCTTGTACTTCAGTCACTGCTCAGGATGCATTGCATTTGTATGACGTTTTTCACTAATTTCTAAAACACCAAATGTTGTAGCTTGTAGTTACTACATTTAGTTACAACTACCCTTACTGACTGCCTATCTGTTACTTAGTGCCTCTCCATTTCCAGACAGTATAGTATTACAGCAGACATCCCCTCTCAGACAGTCTACCACAGAGCAGATACTGTGAGAGAGCATAGAGCAGCGGAAGGGCAACAAGTTAAGTGTCCACTCACGGCATCTCTCACACACACACACACACACACACAGAGAGAGAGAGAGAGAGAGAGAGAAATACAGAGCAATGAGTGGACATAGCCTGGTATTAGGTTTAATGGGGAACACCGGATACAGGGAAAGATCAGGATGGTCGGAGGAAATTACGAGAACTGTTGGCATCGACACAGGGACATACGCCAGTCTCTGCAAAACATAACCCCAGTCTGATACTGTGTCTAGGCCACTGGGTCCTCTACCACAGGTCTCTGGCAGACATAACTCCAGTCTGATACTGTGTCTAGGCCACTGGGTCCTCTACCACAGGTCTCTGGCAGACATAACCCCATTCTGATACTGCGTCTAGACCACTGGGTCCTCTATCACAGGCAATGACTAAACTTTTTCCATAACCCAAACTAAGCTTGGGACTTTCCCTGTGACTCACCGAGTTGCCATCTTCCTTTTTGGTAGGGATGTGCTCATTACCAATCCTCTCTAAGAATAAATTCAACCCTGCAGACCCCAGGCCCAGCCCCAACTTTATCCAGCCCAAGAGATAACAACCAATAGCCTATTATAAAACATTGTCAATTTGTGCGATAAACATGCCAACATAGAAAAACACAGCAAACACGTGTGTGAAAAATCTAGAAGCAAAATATGTCTTGTATTTTCTCAATGTTATCACATCGTCATGACAATGCTTGAAATATGTGCTCCTCACAAAAGGATTCACCATTTAAAATTGTGTGCGTGTGTGAGATTCGCCTTTTCACCCACTCCATGAGAACTTCAGGCCTGTAACCAATAGCAACTGCTATTTCTGAGTTTCAACATGTGTTGAAATATTACAATATTACAACCAGTTGGCAAAAAACTTGTCTGCTGTTATTGTAATAGTGTGGGCAGGTCAGAGTTATGTTGAGGACAGTGAGAGACAAGAGGAGGGAGACCTACTGAAAATATATCATGGAAAGGTGGCGTACTGATAGCGAAACAGGAAACAGCCTAACGACTACTTGTCTGTGACATTCAAATTGTGAGATGGATGAAATCAATCAATTAAACCAATCCACATTACTTGAGCAAACGCCACAAGGATTCGTTCGTTCAGGCAGTGGAGAGGCACTGTGTCTTGCTAAACCATGTTGTAGCCATTTCACTGCAAAATGCATTGCACACACAATAGAAAGCAAACACGAACAATAGAAAACGACCGTTAACAGCCTGTATTTGGTCCACTCGTCCTTTGCTTGCTCTCAGCTTGCTCAAATGCCACAAGGCCCTGTAATGCCTGTAAGAGGCACTCACAGGAACGAAGCGAAGCACACGCTCAACCGCTCCCTCACACACAAACACACACTGCAACACCATGCAGGTACCTCTCTGCAAGGCTCTCTTCCAGAACTGAGTCCTAATGTCTATGGAAGAAGATACAAAACAACTACAACCAGTTACACATGAACAAGGCATGCATGCAACCAAATTAGGCCTCAATCTCATTGCTCGCCTCTAAATTAGCCTAAATGGACCACATGCTACAGAGTAGAGGTCGATCGATTATGATTTTTCAACGCCGATACCGATTATTGGAGGACCAAAAAAGGCGATACCGATTAATCGGCTGATTTTTTTATTTTTAATTTGTAATAATGACAATTACAACAATACTGAATGAACACTCATTTTAACTTAATATAATACATCAATAAAATCAATTTAGCCTCAAATAAATAATGAAACATGTTAAATTTGGTTTAAATAATGCAAAAACAAAGTGTTGGAGAAGAAAGTAAAAGTGCAATATGTGCCATGTAAGAAAGCTAACGTTTAAGTTCCTTGCTCAGAACATGAGAACATAGGAAAGCTGGTGGTTCCGTTTAACATGAGTCTTCAATATTCCCAGGTAAGACGTTTTAGGTTGTAGTTATTATAGGAATTATAGGACTATTTCCCTCTATACCATTCGTATTTCATTAACCTTTGACTAATGGATGTTCTTATAGACACTTTAGTATTGCCAGTGTAACAGTATAGCTTCCGTCCCTCTCGTTGCTCCTACCTGGGCTCGAACCAGGAACACAATGACAACAGCCACCCTCGAAGCAGCGTTACCCATGCAGAGCAAGGGAAATAACCACTCCAAGGCTCAGAGCGAGTGACGTTTGAAACGCTATTAGCGCACGCTAACTAGCTAGCCATTTCACTTCGGTTACACCAGCCTCATCTCGGGAGTTGATAGGCTTGAAGTCATAAACAACGCAATGCTTGACGCACAACAAAGAGCTGCTGGCAAAACGCAAAGAAAGTGCTGTTTGAATGAATGTTTACACGCCTGCTTCTCCCTACCACCGCTCAGTTAGATACTTGTATGCCTGTATGCTCAGTCAGATTATACTATTATATTATTATCCTGCAACGCAGGACACGCTAGATAATATCTAGTAATATCATCGCCCATGTGTAGTTATAACTAGTGGTTATGATTGATTGATTGTTTTTATAAGTTTAATGCTAGCTGGCAACTTACCTTGGCTTACAGCATTTCCGTAACAGGCAGTCAGTCTCCTTGTGGAGTGCAACTAGAGAGGCAGGTCGTTATAGCGTTGGGCTAGTAACTGTAAGGGTGCTAGATCGAATCCCTCGAGCTGACAAGGTAAAACTCTGTCGTTCTGCCCCTGAACAAGGCAGTTAACCCACTGTTCCTAGGCCGTCATTGTAAATAAAAATGTGATCTTAACTGACTTGCCTAGTTAATATATATTTTTTTTTTAATCTCCCATGGAAGCGAAATCTGTATCCATTCCACCCTAAACTAACGTTACTTAGCCTAATTGATTAGTGACTGCCTGTTTTTGTCAGGAGTCCAAAAGCTGTAGAACAACATTACTGTGTCAACAACATAGACATGACCACCACATTCTATCCACGAAAACAATTGTGCTGGCATTACAAGTAAATATTCAACACACACCTAGTTAGCTAGCCAACATTGCTGGCTGGCCTCAGTTTGTTGGGTTGGCTAGTTAGCCGGCTAACATCAATTAACAGGTGTTTCGTCCTACTACGAGATGCGGCAAATATGACAAAATATCAACAAAGACCCACTGGTTTCGAGCATGGCAAATAGTTAACAGAGGCAAAAAATTAGCCAACTAACGTTACTGTAGTTAGTTAACATTGCTGGAGTTCGAGAATTTGCCCCATTCAGGGTGAGCTAACATGAACTACATCTGATTGAAAATAACCACATTTTCGGGTGTGCGGCTATCCCATCCCAAGCCCTTAATACAAACACCATAAAGTACATAACCCAATTTCAAGCGTGTAACGTTAGATGCCTAGCTAGCTATAACGCAAACCATCCGATCCGTTTGTTGATGTTAGCAAACTAGCTAACAGCAACTGTGATAACGTTAGCTAGCTCAGACAGGAGAAATTAAGTCAGTTGAATTCAGACAAAATTACCATATTCAGCTACAGGCTGTGCTGAATCTGTAGCTACGTTAATTAGATTACATTTTCGTGCAAACTACTTCACGGAGACCTAAATTAGTTATTATAGATACCTGTCGGAGCAGTCAATCCCGAATCAACTGGAACGGCGGTCGCCATTTTGGATTGGCCGGTATCGGAACAGATAGAACAAATTTTTGGCATGGGTATCCACCTAGCTAGTAGATGGCCAGCGGCAAAGTCAAAATGGGCTATATCGTAAAAATATATGAAAACCAAAATGTGCTATTTGGTCTTAATTTGGGGTTAAGGTTAGACATACAGTCAGCAGTGTGGTTCTGGTTAGATTTAAAATAAAAATGTAAGAAGATGCATTGTAGAAATAGGCTGGTTTATGACTTTGTGTATCTCCCTTAGACCGGTTCGTACATAAAACATTCTAAATAAGGCTGCAAAGACATCGATTTAATGGCGGGGGGGAACAGAGATAATATGCATACTTTCTTTATGAAACACCATTTTCCACCACCATAATAGAGTTGCTAATGCTAGTTCCTGATGTTGCGCTCTTCTTCGATGACGTTTAACGGCGGTTGGCATCCAATAAACTTGCATTACCGCCACCTACTAGACTGGAGTACAACTCCCTTATACTTTGCTTGAAAAAATAAATAAACAAATATCCTACCATCTAAAACTACAAAAAAATGAATAAAAATTATCACCACCCTACTCCACTATTTAAATCTATTTAGTCCTACCTCAGGCCAACAACCTCAACACATCCTGTAATTATTCTAATGTCAAGCCCGCACACCCAAATACCTCTCTGCAGCTGCCACCACAACCTCAATTTTCTGTGACTTAGGTTCCATCCCTGCAGTACAGTTGATAACCATTGCTATAAATGCACAAAATCCAATCTTCCAGAAACGTATATTACTTGTTGGCATATCCCTCTGTACTGGTACAGATCTACAACTCACACCACTCCTATCAGGATCCCTCCCCTTGACCTATCTGACTCTACTTTCTTCAATGCCTCAATATATGGCAACTTCTGCACTACTCTAACCCTGGAAACCTCAACCTGCCTCTCTTGCACTGGACATTTTTGATCCTCAGCCCCATCGGCACCCCTACAACTAACACATACCACTACCTTCCCCAATGCTACACATTCCTTTGTCTCATGCCCTTCTGCACACTTCTCACAACTAGGAATCTCCCTCCAACACACTGCTGCCACATGCCCAAAAGCTTGACACCTGTAACAACGTAATGTATTTGGCACAAAATATTGTACAGGATAACTTAAATATCCTCACATCACTTTATTGGGCAAAGACTCAACATCAAAACTTAAAAGAACAGACAATGACTCTTCTGTTTCACCACTTGCTATGTTGTCTGTGTCGCACCAAATGACAAGCATCACAAACACCGGGAATCTTCCCCTTCAGTTGGTCAACTTTTACATTTACTGTTAACCCAGTAATCAATCCTTTCAATGGTGCCATTATCTTGAGAGCAAAACAATTCACATTTCTTGCCCCCGTTCGTTTAATGTGGAATGCCTTCTCCCTCTGAACAGCAGAAACACAAACAATTATCACAAGACCCCTTCTGGTTCAACCTCATTCATTTCCATTTCTCCTCCTGTCTTCAGCTCAATCTGTTTACACTTTCTACAATTATTCTTTAACAAATTATCTCCCTTTTTCCCGCCATTTTAAGCCACTCAAGCTCAGCCTCTTCCTTCCTCTCTCTCTTAGACCTCCTCTGCCTCTCTTTTCCCTCCATTCCTCCTCCGTATTCCAAATATACACCTCCTTATGATAATACTGCACTTCTCCTGACATACATCTTGTTCTTGCATTCTCAAGGGATGCCATTTAGCCGGCTGTCACAATCTCTAGAATCTTCGTCTTGATGTTCTTCTAGCCCCTCTAGCATGGTGGTGGAAAATAGTGTTTCATAAAGAAAGCACATAGTTTCCCCATATTTTTCTACCTTCTCGCCACTAAATCAAATTGAGGAAATCGATGCCTTTGCAGCCTGAATGGAGAATGTTTCATGTAAGAACCGGTCCACCGGGGATACAAGTGTATATAACCGGCTTCATACAATGCCTTTGGACAGTGAGATGAAACCACTCAATATCGCCATCTGCCAGGATTTGGGCTAAACTCTGTGGCTGTGACAGCTAGTGAGGACCCTGTCTGTCTCTATTAATGCAAGTTCTACTACACTAACTTAGTGGATACATGTCAGTCACACAGTCACTATAACATAAAGTCCACTTCCATCAACGTTTCAGTTTGTTCAAATAATAATTTCAATGTTGTTCATGTGTCAGATAATGACAAATTACAATAACTGGCAATGCTTCACTCCAAAATGATTAAGACATATTCTATAAAGATTTATTTCAAATGTTAGAAATAGAACAGGACAACTGGACTAGCAGTTCTGGAGCTATATGAAAAATACAACTAACAATTCTGAAACATATCTGCTTTAGGAAACAAATCACCATTTGAATTACCACTTCTTTTTTATATTCATATCAGCTCTCCAGGTGTTCTAACATTATAACACCCTCTTAATGACAGACACTGACAGTAATACTGAAATATTATGTGCACTCGGATACCATACATTAATTGGTTGTCATCTGGCCATGCTAGACAATATGGAATAAATGGAACTTTCTAACTATAAATTCTGCTTACTCTTACCCACATCCTAACTCCTGTTTGACTAAATCATGCACTTGCTCAACAGTTCTTCTGTATTAGCCAATTGTATCCTTTCTGGCATGGTTATCTAGTGACTACTGCAGAAATGCCCTGACCGCTAATTCGGATTGGCCCACTGCCATCAGAGTAAAACCAAAATCAGGTGAGGAGGAATTTCCTCTTTCTGAGGTGTGGGGACTTGGTTGCCTTGGTGATGGCATTCATGAGCAGTCTGGAGAGGCACATAGGGGAGTCCTGGGAGAAGGAGGAGGAAGGGCAGGACTTCTGCAAGACAGAGGAAGAGGAGGGCTTCCCCTCAAGACAGCGTGTCTGCGACAGCATCACTAGCTGGGTTCACAGTCAAAGAGAGAAGTTATGAAAACAACAATATCAAAAAGCCTGCAACATGCAAAGAGCTACAATATAAAAAAATAATTGTTTATAACTAACTTAACTTTCAGTCTAAGATCCTGTAGACACTTGATGGCCAATCATGTTCATTTTATCCCAATGGGACAACCTGGTTAATATGAGATATGGGGTTGTCTGAGTGAACCTGCATTATTAAGTGTCGAACTCACCTGTATCTGAACACATGCAGTTCTCTGGTCTGCTGGCAGGGAGCAGCATTGGTCCACTAAGTTCTGGACAGGGAGAGCCACAGGGAAGCTGAGAGAGCAGATTGCAAGATCATCTCAGTAAACTACATCTTTGTTTTACTCGATAATCAAACCAAATCAGTCAAAGGGCTTTGTTAGACAGATATGTACAAATGTCCCTGGATTAAACTAGCTGCTGTAATAAGATACTTGTGAAAGTTATTGTATACTATTGTTTTTAAACTTTTGGTAATGTTTTTTGATGCAATGCAAATCTGGAATTTTAATGTCATTAACCACATTTCCATCCACAGTTTTATTGCGAGTAAGGTCATACCGTATCAAATAAAACCACAACAACTGGAATGGAAACAGGAATTTTTTGTAAAATTGTATAAATACTGACAGATAATTTGTTCGTTTGACATGCTGGGATCTTTTCGTCTGTAAAATGAGTTATGTGAGAAATGGCGGTGGAAATTCCTTTATGCGCAACTATTGATATAATAACCATCATATCCACGTAAACTTGCAGTCACTCGATAATATGGTGTGTGGTCCTTCCACTATGACTCAGGAAACTATGCAGTTTATTAGGCTACAGATGAAACAAGTTATGATGAACTTCACAGGGTGGTGAAGATGCACAGTGATGCTCCTTTCCAGTAAATATCGAAGGTTTTTTTCTGGTGACATTATGATTAATGCTTGACTGCCATTTAAAAAATGTAAATATTGGTCGCTGTTATCCATAATAAATCTCATCATGTAGACTAGCTTACCCACACTGTATCTGCTAGCTGTTGGCTAGAGCGAATATGCCAAGACCAGAGTTGGCACATTTACTATTTATAACAACCGTTTCTGAACTTTAGATTTTTATTCAATAAAATGAAGAAAAAAATAAATTTTGTGTGCACTACAAAAATCAGCAACAAGTCATTTTGGTGGAAACACACCACTTGTGGGAAAATGCGCAAATTTAAAATCTGTCGCCAGTCGGATGGAAACATAGCTACAGTCACCATCTACTACAGTGAAATGTACCCTTTCTGAAAGGTCTGGTTCTGTCACCCAGAAAGATAAACAATCGGGCTGGGCAGCATAAAAATGTGACTGAGGAGGAAAAAGGTACAATTAAACACACACACACACACACACACACAATCAATAAACCTAAACAAACCCTTACATCTTGATGATCTTGTATGTTTCACAGATGTGTCCGAGGTTGTGGGTCTGTGGTGCGTCAGAAGCAGAGTCAAGCTTTTGTTCATAGTCTGGATGAGGGGCGAGTGAGGAGAAACAGGTATACCTGTCCTCACCTTCTCCCACATCACAACAGGAGGAGTTGTGAGGCTGCTCTTCCTCACAGAACCTGTCAAGCTCCTCACGCCACTAAGAGAGAGGTGGAGAGATGTTCCGTAAACACTTGAATTGATCAACACTCGAACTGTACACACACACACACACACACACTCCTTACCTTTCCCTCAGCACAGGGTAGCACGTTCTCCAGTCCCTTACAGCAGTGGTTGAACCCTCTCTCCAGGCGGTTCATGGCCTTTGATTGGCGGGCCAGCCAGCCAAAGCCTGTACGTGGCAGGCACTTGGTGGTGGAGAGGGGTCGGCTGTTGTGTAGGCAGCAGACCAATCCGATGTTGTCGAAAGTGGGGCGTCCAGGGGGGAAGCTTATGTCAGAGTCTCTGGGAGTAGCTTGGGGGCTGCTCTTGTGCTTCTCCCCTCTGACAGCACATGGACCAGGCTGGGACCTGGGAGGAAAGGACACAATACATGTAGTCATTAGTTGCCAGGGCTGTGGCTGTCATGACATTTTGTCAGCCTGTGATTGTCATGCAAATGACTGCCAGTCTCATGGTAATTGACAGTTAATTAACATAAACACATTTAACATCTCCTGGCTTCCACACAGCCTACAAGCTACTGATGCAGACCTTTGGAACATCGACATTTTAAAAAGTCTAATAAATCCATTTAATATAACCTACACCATCACAATAAATCCATTTAATATAACCTACACCATCACAATAAATCCATTTAATATAACCTACACCTTCACAATAAATCCATGTAATATAACCTACACCATCACAATAAATCCATTATTTATTTTAGAAGGGTCTAAAGAAATATGATATGAAGAAAATGTAGTCTATTTCAGAAGAACAGAATAGCATACTCTGAGTTGTCCTTATGTTAGGTCCTGATCAGGCTATGCCATATGGCTGCGGCTACACTAGTTAATTTAGCAGAAAATATTTTCTTAGAATTCCGTGGCATTGTTTTAAAATATGAAGAATACAATTGAACATAGCTGAATAAAATAGAAAGGATATTTTCTCCAAATGATTTGAGGGAGTGAACACATGCTGCTATTCTGTGTTGAGCGGTTAACAAAGAAACAGGTCCTCCTGTATGCTTAATGTTTTGTTGTTAATGCAACTTTAGTTGTGATATACAGAACCAGTCAAAAGTTTGGACACACCTACTCATTCAGGGGTTTTCTTTATTTTTTTACTATTTTCTACATTATAGAATAATAGTGAAGACAGCAAAACTATGAAATACCACATATGGAATCATGCAGTAACCAAAAAAGTGTTAGCAAATCAAAATATATTTGATATTCTTCAAAGTAGCCACCCTTTGCCTTGATTACAGCTTTGCACATTCTTGGCATTCTCTCAGCCTGCTTCATGAGGTTGTCATCTGGAATGCATTTAAATTAACAGGTGTGCCTTGTAGCTTGTGAGGTGTGGAAACACTTTGTTGCTTTTATGAATTTTGTCTTGCTGCTTTTTATTTTATGTTGCTCTGTCTGTATGCTGCGTCTTGCTTGTCCTATGTTGCTCTGTCTGTATGCTATGTCTTGCTTGTCCTATGTTGCTATGTCTTGCTTGTTCTATGCTGCTATTGTCTATATTGTAATTGTTTTTAATAACCTGCCCAGGGACTGCGGTTGAAAATTAGCCGGCTGGCTAAAACCGGCACTTTTACTGAAACGTTGATTAATGTGCACTGTCCCTGTAAAAATAAAAAATAAACTTAAACTTAATTTATGGAATTTCTTTCCTTCTTAATGCGTTTGAGCCAATCAGTTGTGTTGTGACAAGGTAGGGGTGGTATGCAGAAGATAGCCATATTTGGTAAAAGACCAAGTCCATATTATGACAAGAACAGCTCATATAAGCAAAGAGAAACGACAGTCCATCATTACTTTAAGACATGAAGGCAAGTCAATCTGGAACATTTCAAGAATTTTAAAAGTTTCTTCAAGTGCAGTCGCAAAAGCTCTCAAGCGCTATGATGAAACTGGCTCTCATGAGGACCGCCACAGGAAAGGAAGACCCAGAGTTACCTCTGCTGCAGATGATAAGTTCATTAGAGTTACCAGCCTCAGAAATTGCACCCCAAATAAATGCTTCACAGAGTTCTAGTAACAGACACATCTGAACATCAACTGTTCAGTGGAGACTGCGTGAATCAGGTCTTCATGGTCGAATTGCTGCAAATAAACCACTACTAAAGGACACCAATAATAAGAAGAGACTTGATGGGCCAAGAAACACAAGAAATGGACATTAGACCGGTGAAAATCTGTCCTTTGGTCTGATGAGTCCAAATTTGAGATTTTTGGTTCCAACCGCCATGTCGTTGTGAGACACAGAGTAGGTGAACGGATAATCTCTGCATTTGTGGTTCTTACCGTGACGCATGGAGAATGTGGTGTGACGGTGTGGGGGTGCTTTGCTGGTGACACTGTCAGTGATTTTTTTAGAATTCAAGGCACACCTAACCAGCATGGCTACCACAGCATTCTGTGGCGATACACCATCCCACCTGGATGGCGTACAGGACAATGACTTAAAACACACCTCCAGGCTGTGTAAGGGCTTTTTGACCAAGAAGGAAATTGATGGAGTGCTGTATTAGATGACCTGGCCTCCACAATCAGCCGACCTCAACCCAACTGAGATGGTTTGAGATGATTTGGACCGCAGAGTGAAGGAAAAGCAGCCAAATAAGTGCTCAGCATATGTGGGAACTCCTTCAAGACTGTTTTAAAAGCGTTCCTCATGAAGCTAGTTGAGAGAATGCCAAGAGTGTGCAAAGCTGTCATCAATGCAAAGGGTGGCTACTTTGAAGAATCTCAAATATAAAATATATTTTGATTTGTTTAAAACCTCTTGACACTACCAATCACAGTAGCGGGATAATTTTCGTCTGCAACCGTTGAATAGCATAGTGCAACAGTCAAATAATATTACTAGAAAATATTCATATTCATGAAATCACAAGTGCAATATTTTGAAACACAGCTTAGCCTTTTGTTAATCACCCTGTCGTCTCAGATTTAGAAATTATGCTTTACAGAGAAAGCAATCCAAGCGTTTGTGTAAGTTTATCGATAGCCTAACATAGCATTATGTACACTTAGCATCAGGAAGCTTGGTCACAAAAATCAGAAAAGCAATCAAATTAACAGTTTACCTTTGATGATCTTCGCATGTTTTCACTCACGAGACTCCCAGTTACACAGTAAATGTTCCTTTTGATTATTTTTATACCCAAAATACCGACGTTTGTTTGTCGCGTTATGGTCAGAAATCCACAGGAAAGAGCGGTCACGACAACGCAGACGGAAATTCCAAATAGTCTTCATAATGTCCACAGAAACATGTCAAACGTTTTTTATAATCATTCCTCAGGTAATTTTTAAAATATATATGCGATGATATATCAACCAAGTGTGTAGCTTTTTCCATAACAGCGGGTGGAACAATGGCCGCTTCACTCAATTGCGCACCATCTCACTCAGAGCCCCCACCTCTCCACTTTCGCAATGTGATCCTTCACGCTCATTTTTCAAAATAAATTTCTAAAGACTGTTGACACCTTAGGGAAGCCACAGAAAAATTAATCTGGTTGATATCCCTTTAAATGGAGGACAGGCACGCATAGGACCACAGAGGTTTCAAATAAGAGGCTCTTCCTGATTGGATTATCCTCAGGCTCTAGCCTGCAATATCAGTTCTGTTATATCCACAGACAATATTTTTACAGTTTTGGAAACTTTAGAGTGTTTCTATCCTAATCTGTCAATTATATGCATATTCAAGCATCTGGTCATGAGAAATAGGCCGTTTACTTTGGGAACGTTATTTTTCCAAACATAAAAATAGTGCCCCTAGCTTCAAGAGGTTAACACTTTGTTGGTTACTACATGATTCCATATGTGTTATTTCATAGTTCTGATTTTTTTTCACTATTATTCTACAATGTAGAAAATAGTAAAATAAAAAATGAAGACCCTGGAATGAGTAGGTGTCCAAACCTTTGACTGGCTATATGTTTTGATGTTTAATACATTCTAAGGCTGCATGATGTGACTAATGATGATTTGAATAAGAAAACACATGAAAGTTATGTGTTCTGCTCTGTTTCTTCCACAGGCTGCACACACTTCATCAGTCTCTCATTCACAATTTGACAAGCACTTGTTCATGTTCTCACCCATCAGACTATTCTCAATTTAATCTGGTGTGTACATGTAGCCTACCAATATGTGTGAAATGACTTTTGATTAGAATGCTCCACAAAAAAATGCATGTAATCCGTAGCCTGCACTTCAATAGTGAATAGCGAATGGAGGTTATGTGCAGTTACTGTATGTTTTTAAAATGCAAGCATAGGCAGCGCATCCATAAGGCTAGGAGAAGCTTTTCCTAAAGTAAATTGAATTAAATTGCCAAAATTATATAGCCTAATTAGCCTACTCCTGTCTATACAGAAATAAATTAAATCACTCAAAATAGGCTACTAAAGCATGATTTGGCCACAGAGGATATTTATTTTGTTGTGGATTGTTTTAAATAGACTTGCCTACAGTTGGAAGAAAAGGCAACGTGCAATTTGGGCAGATTATTGTTGAGTTGCGACTATCTGTGAAAGTAGAGGCCAAGCCAGGCATATCGCAATATTTCAAAATACAATTGCGGGAAAACATAGTTTGGACAGAAAATGGTTATCGCTGTAAAGAGAAGACAATGAAAGGACTAAAATTCTCAATTAAACAAACAACAGAATAGCCTATTTTATTGGCACCAGCCGAGAGCAACAGCAATATCCTTGGTGAGTGCACATAGCGCATATTCACAATTTTTCAGTAATACTTTAAAGTTTGTTTTTGGACAATAATTTCCTCCTCCGGCTTACGCCGAAGTTGGTCCCTCTCCTTGTTCGGGCGGCGTTCGGCTAGCCATCGCTGATCCTCTTTTCATTTTCCTTTGGTTTTGTCTTCCATCACATTTGGTTCCAATCCCATCAATTACATGTTGTGTATTTAACCATCTGTTCCCCCTCATGTCCTTGTCAGATTGTTTATTGTAAGTGCTTGTGCACGACTGTCCTGGTGTGAGTCGGGTTATGTACCCATTATTTGATTGTTCTGTTTTCCGGTGGGTTTTTTGATAACAGTTTTTGCTCTCCTGCGTCTGACTTCTCTGCTGCCAGTACGCACCCCTTACAGAATCACCTACCTGACTATGGAGTCAGCAGGAGCAGGTACCCCGGGTATAGGGGTGGAGGAGCGCGCTGCAATGCTCCGCCTTCTTGGCACCGCCATGGACCGCGTTGTCCAAACTATGGACCACTGGGAGAGACAGGGAGTTCTTCCAGCACCTCCACCAGCACAACCGGGGTCTCCTCTGAGCGCCCCTCTCCCTCCTGGTCCCAGTGGGATTCGTCTCTCCCTGCCCCAGGAATAGGATAGAAAGGCTGCGAACTGCCAGGGGTTCCTTCTTCAACTTCGGGCCGTGAGAGGGTGTCCGCCCTCGTCTCGTGCCTCACCGGGAAAGCCCTGGAGTGGGCCAATGCCGTGTGGAGAGAGGGAGATGCAGCGTTGGACCAGTTTGAGGAGTTCACCCGCCTGAGGGTAGAGCGGCTGGTGAGCGCCTCTTCCATCTGAGGCAGGAGACGAGGAGCGCCCAGGAGTTCGCCCAGGAGTTTAAGACCCTGGCTGCCGGAGCGGGATGGAGCGACAGGGCCCTGATCGACCATTACCGCTGCAGTCTGCGCGAGGACGTCTGTCGGGAGCTGGCCTGCAGAGACACCACCCTCACGTTCGACCAGCAGGTGGACTAGTCCATCCGGCTGGACAACCTGCTAGCTACCCGCGGACGTTCTGATTGGGGTTTGGTGGTTCCATCCTCCCGCACCCCCTCTCCGATACCCATGGAGCTGGGAGGGGTGGTGCCAAGGAGACCGGAGGGGGTTCCAGCTCGTGCACTATCTGTGGCCGCAGAGGTCACACTGAAGGTCAGTGCCGGGTTGGTTCCTCTGGGGATCGAGGCAGCAGGCAGTGCGCTCTGGTGTCACCCCAGGTGAGCCGGCACCATTTTCACCCAGAGCCCTCTGATGCACATGGTTGTGTATGTCACTTTCCCTGAGTATTCCCTGCATTCCCAGCATAAGGCACTCGTTGATTCAGGCGCGGCTGGGAATTTTATTGATAGAGCGTTAGTCTATAGTTTAGGGATCCCCATTGTTTCCGTGGCTGTGCCTTTCCCCGTTCACGCCTTAGATAATCGACCATTAGGGTCAGGGTTGATTAAGGAGGTCACCGCTCCTTTGGGCATGGTGACGCAGGGGGGTCACAAGGAGAGAATTAGTATCTTCCTTATTGACTCTCCTGCATTTCTCATGGTGCTGGGCCTACTCTGATTAGCTTGTCATAACCCCACAGTTTCCTGGCCACAGAGGGCTCTCACGGGGTGGTCGCGAGAGTGCTCAGGTAGGTGTTTATGGGTTTCTGTTGGTGCTAGTATGGTGGAGAGTCCAGACCAGGTCTCCACCGTGCGCATAGCCACAGCGATTGAGTCAATGCATGGGGTGTGCTTCTACACCAAACTAGATCTCAGGAGCGCTTACAACCTGGTGCGTATCCGGGAGGGAGACGAGTGGAAGACAGCTTTCAGTACCACCTCAGGGCACTATGAGTACCTCGACATGCTGTACGGGTTGATGAATGCGCCATCAGTCTTCCAAGCCTTTGTAGACAAGATTTTCAGGGACCTGCACTGGCAGGGTGTGGTGGTGTATATTGATGACATTATGATATACTCCCTTCTCGTAGGCCTATTACATGGACAATGTCGTTTTTAATTGATATTTTTGTCACTGTCAGCAGAATAGACTACCCTTTAATTTGTCCTATTAAAACAAGTTTTTGATAATGTCTCCAGTCATATATAAAGTGTAGTAGAATGGCATGAAATGTGCTAATAGATGGCACCAGCCTTACGCATGGTGTCCCCGGTTCGCCAGCCCAGTGTGGGCTATTCCACCTCGCCGCACTGGCCTGGCTATGGGGAGCATTCAACCAGGTAAGGTTGGGCAGGCTCGGTGCTCAAGAGCTCCAGTGCGCCTGCACGGTCCGGTCTACCCAGTGCCACCTCCACTCACCAGCCCTCTGGTGGCAGCCCCCCCGCACCATGCTGTCTCTCTAACTTCTCCCTACAGGTGCTCCTGCCTGTCCAGCTCTGCCAGAGCCTTCCTCCTGCCCAGCGCTGTCAAAGTCTCCCGTCTGTCCTGAGCCGCCAGAGTCTCCCGTCTGTCCTGAGCCACCAGAGTCTCCCATCTGTCCTGAACCGCCAGATTCTCCCGTCTGTCCTGAGCCGCAAGAGTCTCCCGTCTGTCCTGAGCCGCCAGAGCCGTCAGCCAGCCAGGAGCCGCCAGAACCGTCAGCCAGCCAGGAGACGCAAGAGCCGTCAGTCATCCAGGAGCCGCCAGAGCCGCCAGCCAGCCAGGAGCCGCCAGAGCCGTCAGTCAGCCAGGCGATGCCAGAATCGCCCTTCACTCCGGAGCTGCCGGAGTCTCCCGTCCATTCGGGACCCATTGTTAGGGTCCCCAGTCGGAGGCGAGGGTCGCCGCTCATAAGAAGCCACTGGGGCGGTTGAGGAGACGGACAAAAACTGTGGTGAAGTGGGGTCCACGTCCCGCGCCAGAGCCACCACTACGGACTGATGTTCACTCAGACCCTCCTGGGGGGGGGTGGGGGGGGGGGGGGGGTACTGTCACTTTCTGACCTTTATGTCCTTTGTTTTGTCTTTATTTAGTATGGCCAGGGCGTGAGTTGGGGTGGGCAGTCTATGTGTGTTTTTCTATGTTAGGGTTTTGAGTTCAGCCTAGTATGGTTCTCAACCAGAGGCAGGTGTCGTTAGTTGTCTCTGATTGAGAATCATACTTAGGTATCCTGGGTTTCACTTTTGGTTTGTGGGTGTTTGTTTCCGTGTGAGGGTTTGTTGCCTCATGGTACTGTTTCGGTTTTCGTTCATGTTCACATTTAATGTTTTATATTTCATAGTGTTCAGTTTATATCTTAAAATAACCGTTACTGGGCCTCCCGGGTGGCGCAGTGGTTAAGGGCGCTGTACGCAGCGCCAGCTGTGCCATCAGAGTCCTGGGTTCGCGCCCAGGCTCTGTCGTAACCGGCCGCGACTGGGAGGTCCGTGGGGCGACGCACAATTGGCCTAGCGTCGCCCGGGTTAGGGAGGGCTTGGTCGGTAGGGGTGTCCTTGTCTCATCGCGCACCAGCGACTCCTGTGGCGGGCTGGGCGCAGTGTACGCTAGCCAAGGTGGCCAGGTGCACGGTGCTTCCTCCGGCGCATTGGTGCGGCTGGCTTCCGGGTTGGATGTGCCGCTGTGTTAAAGAAGCAGTGGCTTGGTTGGTTGTGTATCGGAGGACGCATGACTTTCAACCTTCGTCTCTCCCGAGCCCGTACGGGAGTTGTAGCGATGAGACAAGATAGTAGCTACTACAACAATTGGATACTACGAAATTGGGGAGAAAAAGGGGTAAAATTCAAAAAAAAAAATAATAAAATAAAATAAACAAAATAACCGTTACGGACACTTACCACGCTGCGCATTGGTCCTCCGATCCTTCTCGCTTCTCCTCCTCAGAAGAGAAGGAGGAATGCCGTTACAGTTTCATTGAGTTGTAAGATAGTACTTTTGCACACTGTGGCTGAGGTAAGGCACTACTCCCAGTATAAAAGTTTGGGGTCACTTAAATGTCCTTGTTTTTGAAAGAAAGCACATTTCTGTCCATTAAAATAACATAAAATGTATCAGAAATACAGTGTAGACATTATTATTAGCCTTAATTTCTCAGAACAAGAATAGACTGAGTTTCAGAAGAAAGTTTTGTTTCTGGTAATTTTGAGCCTGTAATTGAACCCACAAATGCTGATGCTCCAGATACTCAACTAGTCTAAAGAATGCCAGTTTTATTGCTTCTTTAATCAGGACAACAGTTTTCAGCTGTGCTAACATAATTTCAAAAGGGTTTTCTAATGATCAATTAGCCTTTTTTAATTATACATTTGGATTAGCTAACACAACGTGCCATTGGAACATAGGAGTGATGGTTGCTGATAATGGGCCTCTGTATGCTCATGTAGACATTCCATGAAAGACCAGCCATTTCCAGCGACAATAGTTATTTACAACATTAACAATGTCTGCACTGTATTTCTGAAAATGTTTATGTTATTTAAATTGACAAAACAATTTGCTTTTCTTTCAAAACCCAGGATAATTCTAAGTGACCCAAACTTTTTAATGGTAGTGTACGTGAACCCCAAATCAATGTAGTCGTATTTGCACCTCTACGATGGTTCAATGTCCCTGTCTGTTGTTCGGTGCTTTCCTGGGTAAGGGGCAGTAGCTCTTCGGCTGCATCAGATTCACAACTGTCAGTGTCCATGCTAGCTGGGCTAACAACAAATGTAGAATTACTGATGCTAGCATTGGATGTGCTCGTGGAAGCTGAACAACTAGTGTCGTCTGTCACGTCCTGACCTTAGTTCCTTTTTTATGTCTCTATTTTAGTTTGGTCAGGGCGTGAGTTGGGGTGGGCATTCTATGTTTTGTTCTGTGTGTTAGATTACTATGTGTTTGGCCTGGTATGGCTCCCAATCAGAGGCAGCTGTCAATCGTTGTCTCTGATTGAGAACCATACTTAGGCAGCCTGTTTTCCCACTATGGATTGTGGGTAGTTGTTTTCTGTTTTGTGTTTCTGCACCTGACAGGACTGTTTCGTTTTCGTTCATTCTCTTTGTTATTTTGTGTTCAGTTTAAATAAAAATAACATGAACACTTACCACGCTGTGCTTTGGTCCACACCTTCATACGACGACCGTTACATCGTCGACATGTGCAGTACTGTTGGTATGTGTCTCTATGGTCGCGGGCCTTACTACTTTTTAACCATTAATCCATTTTTGAGCAAACGGAATGAGCAGCAGCTACGTTTGGCTATATACGGACCATTGGTAGAATTCCCGCAAGAGAGTAACGGTTAATGTGATTGGATGTTAATTATTTGACTAGGCTGCCTGTATTTGACATTGTTATTTCGCTGAACATTAGATGGTTTAATTTTATTTTTGGCAGTGAAACGAGGCTACTCAGTAGAGGAAAAAAACAAATGTATAGCCCTGTTGAAAAATATAAATCGACTGTTTGAAAATGTGGGAAGCTTTTTGGGAAGCTCCATGCTATACACACTCAGCCATGTGTTATTAGCCTAAATTATGACCATCCAATCTACTCATCACATTTCCAATAGTAGGCTATTTTACATAAGAAACAGCATTATGCTTTATTATAAAATGTGCATTTTTATAGTGAAAAATATCTTCCCCAAATATGAAACTCATGCACTGTCTATGTTTGCCAGTTAGGCTACACCGGTTGTAAAGCAGATTAATGTGCTTAATTTTAAGAATTGAGACATAAATATATCAGCACAAGAAAGCTGGGATCATCTTTTATATAATGACCAGTCAAAACTCTGTTTTCACACGCAACTGAGCACTGACTGAGTTTATAAGAACACATGTTTCACTAGGCTCTGTAGGCTATGTGCTCTCTTGTGTCCCAGGGGTTCTAGGTCTGTAGGCTATGTGGTCTCTTACCGTGTCCCAGGGGTTCTAGGCCTGCAGGCTGCATTTAGAGTTATTTGGCCACGTTAGTTATGATACAAACCTTGTCAGAACATATAGGCCTATGGGCTAGGCTACATGACATGCGTGACTATGATTTGAAAAAGTTGCACAAAAAAAAAGCATGCGCTGTTTCTTGCCTTATGCACATACTGGGCCCCATTAACATATGATATTGTCACCCATTAGACTAGTTTAATCTTGCCTTTACATATACTAAATAGGGATGCTCGATATATTGTGAACATATCGGAATCGGACGATATTAGCTAAAAATGCCAACATCGGTATCAGCCGATGTCTAGTTTAACGGCAAATGTGCAAAACCGATGTCAAAACAGGCGTGCATACCTATATAACGAAGGTAAATTACATAATGACGCCACGTAAAAGTTTGCGCTATTTGTGCAACACAGCATTCCTAAACTAGCCCACAATGTATGCTGTGTGGATCGAGCAGTCAACAAGGTGAAATCCATTAAAGCCAAGATAATGGGATTCATTGCCCTTGACAATCAACCGTTCTCTGTCGTTGGTAATGTTAGCTTTTGCCAACTGGTCGAGCACCAGTTAACACTACCAAGTGCGCTATTTTTCTGACGTTGCCCTACCGGAGTTACACAGTAATCTCATCACTGCTATTATCTTGACGACATACATACTATGGAACGCCGCTTGAGTCTTTGCGTGTCAAAAAATATATAGTAGCATTGTCAAAGCTGTACAAAAAAGTCGGCAAACAAGCAAACACTGGCCACGAACGATGTGTTTACAATACCGCATTGGTAATTAAGCATAATTTGTTCGACCGCAACTTCTGGGGTAGCTAGCTTTAGCTTGGTACATAGCTAGCACCAATTCAACCAGCCTGAACACAATGACCAGTAAAAACTGCTGTCATTTTCATTATTCTTAGCAATGATTTAGGAATCCTTGTAAGTATTAGCTAGGTTGACACATGTTGTTCGCCTATTGCAATTGAACATTAACATTAATCAAATAAGAACTGTCTTTAACCCCCTTAAATTAGGGTTATTTTAGATGCCACCTAGCTATATAGTTAGCTAGGTATCTATATAGTTAGCTAGGTAGCTATATAGTTAGCTAGGTATCTATAGCTACTGAAACAGATTATGTTGTGTTATTTGAAATAGAGTCATTAGACATGTATCTTTTTTGACACGCAAAGACCCAAACGGTGTTCCATAGAAATCCTGGTTGAGAATGAAACGACTGAACATATTAACAACGAAACAGCACAGCAAATAAGTGAAAGAAATAGGTTTTGATTATGTTTTACTGGTAGTGGGGACATACATAAATGCCAACAAAATAACATTTTGGTCAGTGTGTGTAACCTTTATTTAAATAGGCAAGTCAGTTAAGAAAAAAATAGTATTTACAATGACGGCCTGGACAACGCTGGGCCAATTGTGTGCTGCCCTATGGGCCAATCACGGCCGGATGTGATACAGCCTGGATTCGAACCATGGACTGTAGAGACAGTCTTGCACTGAGATGCAGAGCCATAGACCGCTGCGTCCATGTGTGTGTTAACTATTTAACTATACTAGAATGCTTAAGGCCGCGAAAAAATGTAATATTGGTATCGTTTTTTTTTTGGCAAGGAAAATATTGAATATCGGTATCTGCCCAAAAATGTCATATCGGTGCATCACTAATACTAAATATTATATCTATGAAATTAGTTTGGATTATTATCATGCAGCTATCAGAATAGGGGCAGGGGGAAGAATAAATGTAATACATACTCTATGAAGATGGTGCCGAAGAACATGGCTGACGTTTTACTTTCTCCCGACCAATTGTGCTTTTTTGTTATTATTTTTTGCATTTTGTGTAACTTATTTTTTTACTTATTGTGTACATAATGTTGCTGCTACCATCTCTTATGACCAAAAATAACTTCTGGACAGAACAGCGATTACTCACCACTGACTGGAATAAACTTTTCCTTTAATGAGTCCGACGAGAAGGATATCTTGCTTTCATTGGAACAGGACCAGATCCTCCCCTTTTGTGTGAAGAAAAGACGCAGGAAAAGGTGCTGCAGATCGGGCATCTTTCTGAGAATCAGTAGGCGAGCGAATATACTCACACTGCCATCTGTTCTTCTTGCTAACATGCAATCATTGGAAAATAAAATGGATAACCTACAATTAAGATTATCCTACCAAGGGGACATTAAAAGCTGTAACATCTTATGTTTCACGAGACGTGGCTGAACGACAATATAGAGCTAGCGGGATTTTCCATGCACGGGCAGAACAGAGACGCTACCTCTGGTAAGACGAGGGGTGAGGGTGTGTGTCTAATAACAGCTGGTGCGCGATGTCTAATATTAAAGAAGTCTCGAGGTATTGCTCACCTGAGGTAGAGTACCTTATGATAAGCTGTAGACCACACTATCTACCAAGAGAGTTCTCATCTATATTATACGTAACTGTCTACTTAACACCACAGAATGAAGCTGGCACTAAGACGGCTCTCAACCAATTCTATAAGGCCATAAGCAAAGAAGAAAATGCTCACCCAGAAGCGGTGCTCCTAGTGGCCGGGGACTTTAATGCAGGCAAACTTAAATCAGTTTTACCAAATTTTTACCAGCATGTCACGTGCAACCAGTAAAAGCCTCTCTTGAAAAAGCCAAACCTTGACCCAGAAAATATAAAAAACGAATCGGCCTATATCGAATCTTCCATTCCTCTCAATTTTTAGAAAACGCTGTTGCGCAGCAACTCACTGCCTTCCTGAAGACAAACAATGTATACAAAATGCTTCAGTCTGGTTTTAGCACTGAGACTGCACTTGTGAAGGTGGTAAATTACCTTTTTAATGGCATCAGACCGAGAATGGTTTGTCCTCTGACAAATCAACTGTAAACTTCGGTGTTCCTCAAGGTTCTGTTTTAGGACCACTATTGTTTTCACTATATATTTTACCTCTTGGGGATGTCATTCGAAAACATAATGTTAACTTTCACTGCTATGTGGATGACACACAGCTGCACATTTCAATGAAACATGGTGAAGCCCCAAAATTGCCCTCACTAGAAGCCTGTGTTTCAGACATAAGGAAGTGGATGGCTGACAAATTTCAACTTTTAAACTCGGACAAAACAGAGGTGCTTGTTCTAGGTCCCAAGAAACAAAGAGATCTTCTGTTGAATCTGACAATTAATCTTAATGGTTGTACAGTCGTCTCAAATAAAACTGTGAAGGACCTCGGCGTTACTCTGGACCCTGATCTCTCTTTTGACGAACATATCAAGACTGTTTCAAGGACCGCTTTTTTCCATCTACGTAACATTGCAAAAATCTGAAACTTTCTGTCCAAAAATGATGCAGAAAAATGTATCCATGCTTTTGTTACTTCTAGGTTAGACTACTGCAATGCTCTACTTTCCGGCTACCCGGATAAAGCCCTAAATAAACTTCAGTTAGTGCTAAATACGGCTGCTAGAATCCTGACTAGAACCAAAAAATGTGATCATATTACTCCAGTGCTAGCTTCCCTACACTGGCTTCCTGTCAAGGCAAGGGCTGATTTTAAGGTTTTACAGCTAACCTACAAAGCATTACATGGGCATGCTCCTACCTATCTCTCTGATTTGGTCCTGCCGTACATACCTACACGTACGCTACGGTCACAAGACGCAGGCCTCCTAATTGTCCCTAGAATTTCTAAGCAACCAGCTGGAGGCAGGGCTTTCTCCTATAGAGCTCAATTTTTATGGAATGGTCTGCCTACCCATGTGAGAGACGCAAACTCGGTCTCAACCTTTAAGTCTTTACTGAAGACTCATCTCTTCAGTGGGTCATATGATTGAGTGTAGTCTGGCCCAGGAGTGTGAAGATGAACGGAAAAGCTTTGGAGCAACGGACCACCCTTGCTGTCTCTGCCTGGCCGGTCCTAGGACCATGCCTCAGGACTACCTGGCATGATGACTCCTTGCTGTCCCCAGTCCACCTGGCTGTGCTGCTGCTCCAGTTTCAACTGTTCTGCCTGCCGCTATAGAATCCTGACCTGTTCACCGGATGTGCTACCTGTCCCAGACCTATTATTTGACCATGCTGGTTATTTATGAACATTTTAACATCTTGGCCATGTTCTGTTATAATCTCCACCCGGCACAGCCAGAAGAGGACTGGCCACCCCTCATAGCCTGGTTCCTCTCTAGGTTTCTTCCTAGGTTTTGGCCTTACTAGGGAGTTTTTCCTAGCCACTGTACTTCAACACCTGCATTGCTTGCTGTTTGGGGTTTTTGGCTGGATTTCTGTAGAGCACTTTGAGATATCAGCTGATGTGCGAAGGGTTATATAAATAATTTTGATTTGATTTGCACTTTTTGCACCAAAATACGTGCACCAAAATCTCTAGGAGACAGATCGCGTCTCCTTCCTAAGCAGTATGATGGCTGCGTGGTCCCATGGTGTTTATACTTGCATACTATTGTTTGTACAGATGAACTTGGTACCTTCAAGAGTTTGGAATTTGCTCTCAAGGATGAACCAGACTTGTGGAGGTCTACATTTTTTTTTTCTGAGGTCTTGGCTGATTTCTTTGGATTTTCCCATGATGTCAAGCAAAGAGGCACTGAGTTTGAAGGTAGGCTTTGAAATACATCCACAGGTACATCTCCAATTGACTCAAATTATGTCAATTAGCTTAACAGAAGCTTCTAAAGCCATGACATACTTTTCTGGAATTTTCCAAGCTGTTTAAAGGCACAGTCAACTTAGTGTATGTAAACTTCTGACCAACTGGAATTGTGATACAGTGAAATAATCTGGCTGTAAACAATTGTTGGAAAAATTACTTGTGTCATGCACAAAGTAGATGTCCTAACCGACTTGCCCAAACTATAGTTTGTTAACAATACATTTGTGGAGTGGTTGAAAATGAGTTTTAATGACTCCAACCTAAGTGTATGTAAACTTCCGACTTCAACTGTACATGCACAAATTACCTCAACTAACCTGTACCACCGCACACTGACTCAGTACCGGTGCCCCTGGTATATAACCTCATTATTGTTATTCTTATTGTGTTACCTTTTATTATTACTTTTTATTTTAGTCTACTTGGTAAATATTTTCTTGACTCTTCTTGAACTGCACTGTTGGTTAATGGCTTGTAAGTCAGCATTTCATAGTAAAGTCTACACTTGTTGTATTCTGCGCATGTGACAAATATAGTTTGATTTGATGTAAATACACTTAAATAGCAAATAGAGGGCGCATTTCCTATGGTTAATATTCATGCAGCCAAGTAGGCTATACTCCTTTGGAAAGCGAAGCAATGTGCATAATATTAGGAACGTTGAGAAATAAATATAGTCGGCTTAGCCTATAGAAAGCTGATTGATTAGCCTATAGAAAGCTCTTTTTAAAAGAGGCCCAAAAAATTCCCACAATTGATTAGCCTATAGAACTGTTGCGCAACATGAGCTCATGGGCACTCATGAAGTGTTTGATTCGATTTTCGATTGACATTTCTATTGATGTCAGAGTGATTAGAGAGACAGTACGGTGCTGAGTACCAGCACATTAGCAACTGACTGTTAGCAAGTTTGGTACTCTACTAATGATCATCAGCACCATCAGAGCGCAGTTTTGGAGAAGCCTAGTTACCGTTAAACAGTCACGTGGAATTTGACTGCGGTCATGACTCGTAACCACCAGTGTGGCGGTAATACCGTCACCATAACAGCCCTGCCCTAAAACTAAAGTAAACCTCTCTCCCTCCCTTACTTGTGACAAGTGTTGGGGTTAAAGGTGAAGCCAGGTTCAGGTATGGGGGTGATCGGTATGTAGGTGGGGTTTGGGTTTTCCCTATGGAAACAGCTCAGTCTGGCCCCGCCCTCCTTCTGGCAGCAGTGGTGTTGGCGTGTCTTCACTCGGGACTCCTCAGTACAGAATGTGGACAGGGTCTGTTCCCACTGTAAGTGACATATACAAACATCAATTCACACATGAAAAATAGAGATAAAAGAAGTCCTAAAATGGTGAAGATACAACTTTAGTGGGCCTGACTCATGAATGCCTTCCCCTCTACACAGCTACACAGCTATACAGATAGACTCCAATGCTAATCTGTTGTGTCTGTATGGGCTTTCCTTCTACTGAGTCTCATCTTCCCTGGACATCCTCTGTCCTCATCACTACTGCATCTGTGCACCTAGAAGGTGGTTCTGTTGGTACACTAGGAGTGAATGTACCTAAACAGAACTGAACACAACACGAAAGGACAGAATCCAATGTTGCCACAGAAACACTCACCGCCTGTGTAACGCAGCACAGCGTCACTTCCTGGACCTGCTGTGTCCCGTTCCCATGGCAACATGCGCTGTACCAGGACTCTACCCGGTTGACTGCTTCAGCTCGACGACGAAAGTCACTTCCACCGTTTAGGGGGGGGGAGTAGAAAGGGTACCGCGGACGATGGATGCTATGGAGACAGATGGCCTGGAGGTTCTTATGGGAGGGCCGGCCAGGGGGGAAGAGGGTACTGGGGTAGGAATTCCAAAACGAGCGAGGCCCAGCCATTGGCCGAACTCTAGGTGTAAAGTCTGTGTCCGGGAACAGGGTGATCTCCCCTGGAAGACAAATATACACACAGCACTGTGAGGGCATTGAAACACACACACACAGTCACACACACACACAGTCACACACACACACACACACACATACACACATAACAGGTCAGGAAAGGATCTGTTATCTGTGGAAGGGATGAGAGAATGTAAACACACACGCCCACACGTACTAGTTAATAAATAAGCCATAGCACTCTGACCATGTGATGTCAGTACTGCTGTCTACCACCTAGATTTGTGGAAATCATGAAATCAGAATACTTAAAGCTAATATGTAACTTTTTGGGTGACCCAATTCACATAGAAATGTGACTTATAGATCTGTTATTCTCATTGACAGCAAGTCTAAGAAGCGGGAGATCTGTTCTAAGTGTACTATTTCTATGATTCCCATTTCTTAAGTTACATTTTTGCTTCTGGTTTTGTATACCAGCTTCAAACAGCTGAAAATACAAATATTTTTGCCTATTGAAAATGTATTTCATAGCGGTTTAGATGGTACAATGATTCTCAACACTATACATTGCTTGTTTTGTCACAAACTGAAATTAGGTTAACTATTTGAATTGTATCAAGCAGGAAATTGCGGAGCGACTTCTGCCTATTGCACCTTTAATTAACATGGTGTGAATTCTTTATTCTAGATTTTTGTTATATCTAGAATAATAGTTATACTGTTAGTAGACTTGGACAAAGTTGTTCCACACTAAACTGGTGGAATGGAATGTATCACGTCCAACAAATAATGTTTTTCTTCATGATCTTGATAGGGCATAAAAATGCCCTCTTCTGTGCACTTCTAACAGACCATGCACAAACAGAAGGGGAGCCATAAACGCATACCAGGACATAAAACAAGGACAGAAAGAACTGATGACTACATGCAAAAACCTTGTAAGCTACAAACCTTCAGACGAGCACACCAGCACTAATGCACACCAGCACGCTAGAGCCCAAGACCAACCCATTTTGAGTACTGATACTGGAGTTATCCTTGTCCTCTTTCACTGGACTGTTTCAACTCCCTCTGTTTTGCCCTCTTTCACCCCCCACTCTCTTTCCCTGTGTTTAGCAAAGTTGTTCCAAAGCCACGCCAAGTTCAGGAAACGACTTGACAAACGACAGCTGGAATCCCTTCTTTTCAAACCGCTATGACCTTTTGGAGTGGTATGAAACAGAGAATGAGTGTGTGAGAGCTGTGAGAGAGCATAAATACATGTATGGTTGTTCTGTGATTGGAGGGAAAAGAGGGAGGTATTTCCCCACCATTAGTCAGCAGTGCTATGTATTCATGGATGGAAGCCAGTCTTGCCCCCCAAAATTGGCCAATAAAAAAATAAATAATTGTCCTTCATTTCGCAAGAGGTTGAATGTATCACACTATGGAAAGCAACTGATTGTGCAAAACAGCGCCTTTCTGTATGTGTAATATCGAATGCAAGGGAAGCTAGCAAGCATTTGGTCTCCCTTGATAAAACACTTATAAAATAATAGCCAATCAGTGTTGAACTAAACCTAGTGAGCTCAACTGTGAATGGTCTTGGCACACCCAAAAAAAGTTTCAAGGAAGCCAGTTTGGATTTGGCTGCAGTCCAATCACATCACATCATGTCACATCCAGAAACAATTTGAATCTTGTTGTGTTGTCCTCCAGTGACTAGCTAGCTAAAATTGTCCTAAATTAGCCATGGATGAAGATAGTGATTTGGGCTTGTGGTTTTACTTAATTCTCCATACTGGCCAATGATTATGACAGCGATTCTGATCCAACCATAAAATGTATTGTCTCTTGCCTGAGAGGATGGAAGTTCAATACGTAGCCAGATGTAGAAGGCTAATGTTAACCAGCTGGCTCATCGTTTCCCATGAGAGCAAGTTAGGCTAGCGAGCAAGCATTTTTGCCAGGTAGCCTAGGACAACAACAACTAAAAGCGTGTACTGTATGACAGAGTCATAGAACGTTTCGTCCACATGAAAGGGAGGAGGCGTCGCTAGAAATGTGACTTATAGATCTGTTATTCTCATTGGACAGTGCAGTTAGATTAACAAGAATTTAAGCCTTCTGCCAATATCAGATATGTCTCGCATTAGCCTACGTTAGCTAAACCGGTTCATACACATATACAGTACATATGTACACTTCAACTATGACAGACAAAATGAGGAAAAAAAATCCAGAAAATCACATTGTAGGATTTTTTTATGAATTTATTTGCTAATTATGGTGGAAAATAAGTATTTGGTCAATAACAAAAGTTAATCTCAATACTTTGTTATATACCCTTTATTGGCAATGACAGTCTTCACAAGGTTTTCACACACTGTTGCTGGTATTTTGGCCCATTCCTCCATGCAGATCTCCTCTACAGCAGTGATGTTTTAGCTGGGCAACACGGACTTTCAACTCCCTCCAAAGATTTTCTATGGGGTTGAGATCTGGAGACTGGCTAGGCCACTCCAGGACCTTGAAATGCTTCTTACGAAGCCACTCCTTCGTTGCCCGGGCGGTGTGTTTGGGATCATTGTCATGCTGAAAGACCCAGCCACGTTTCATCTTCAATGCCCTTGCTGATGGAAGGAGGTTTTCACTCAAAATCTCACGATACATGGCCCCATTCATTCTTTCCTTTACACGGATCAGTCGTCCTGGTCCCTTTGCAGAAAAACAGCCCCAAAGCATGATTTTTCCACCCCCATGCTTCACAGTAGGTATGGTGTTCTTTGGATGCAACTCAGTATTCTTTGTCCTCCAAACACGACGAGTTGAGTTTTTACCAAAAATGTCTATTTTGGTTTCATCTGACCATATGACATTCTCCCAATCTTCTTCTGGATCATCCAAATGCTCTCTAGCAAACTTCAGACAGGCCTGGACATGTACTGGCTTAAGCAGGGGGACACGTCTGGCACTGCAGGATTTGAGTCCCTGGCGGCGTAGTGTGTTACTGATGGTAGGCTTTGTTACTTTGGTCCCAGCTCTCTTCAGGTCATTCACTAGGTCCCCCGTGTGGTTCTGGGATTTTTGCTCACCGTTCTTGTGATCATTTTGACCCCACGGGGTGAGATCTTGCGTGGAGCCCCAGATCGAGGGAGATTATCAGTGGTCTTGTATGTCTTCCATTTCCTAATAATTGCTCCCACAGTTGATTTCTTCAAACCGAGCTGCTTACATATTGCAGATTCAGTCTTCCCAGCCTGGTGCAGGTCTACAATTTTGTTTCTGGTGTCCTTTGACAGCTCTTTGGTCTTGGCCATAGTGGAGTTTGAAGTGTGACTTTTTGAGGTTGTGGACAGGTGTCTTTTATACAGGTAACGAGTGGAGGACAGAGGAGCCTCTTAAATAAGAAGTTGCAGGTCTGTGAGAGCCAGAAATCCTGCTTGTTTGTTGGTGACCAAATACTTATTTTCCACCATAATTTTCAAATAAATTAATTAAAAATCCTACAATGTGATTTTCTGGATTTCTTTTTCTAATTTTGTCTGTCATAGTTGAAGTGTACCTATGATGAAAATTACAGGCCTCTCTCATCTTTTTAAGTGGGAGAACTTGCACAATTGGTGGCTGACTAAATACTTTTTCGCCCCACTGTACATATGAGATGAGTCATGTAGGGTATGTAAACATTATATTATATTATACTAGACCACGATACTGCCAGTCTGCAGCTGCACGTGTAAAGTGCTTCAAACTGACTAAAGACACAAGGTGGGAAGGAGAAAATCGCATCTCAGACAGTCATTGCTGCATCTGAAAATCTGCTCTGAAAACAGCCCATACAAGCCAGGACAATGTTGGATCCTGTGTTTTACATTATAGCCATTACCATATATATGATTGAATATTATCTGCTGTTGGCTTGTGTGGATGTATGTATGTGTTATGCAACATAGCTGACTTGAAACATTGTTAAAAGTATCAGGGCCATGGGACTTTCTCATGATGGAAAAATACAGAGAAGCATGAAGACAGGAACTGTTCAAATTAGTTGGGAGGGGGGCACATTCATTCAGTCTTTTGTTAGATAACAGGAGCCAGGTGCAAGATAACGGTATGGAGCATGAGAGCCTGGATGTTCTTCACAAGCAACAGTTACATCTATCAACAGAAGCGCCAAGAGGCGGGGACCGGCATGAGCGCCTGCAATAGGCTGAGCAAGTTTAAACCACGCCCAGTCTCTACTGTGATAGGCCAACAGACGGGTTGGAACTGTCTATCACAGTATAAAGAATACTGTTTTACATACGTCTTGTCAGTTCTCTGTTCTGCCCTGCGTGGTATTACAGTGAGCCCGTAAATACGAAAGTTGCATTTGCCATTTATTACTTAGTTAATAAAAAATACATAGTATAAAATCGGTGACTCATTGTTATATTTATCCTGATACCAGATTTGAATTTACGCAACTCTAACAACAACTAAGAAGGACATTTTGACCTCTGGTGGACAACCAGAGTCTTACACCAATCAACATCTTCCTTGTAGAAGGATTGATTGGTTTCAACAGAGATAGACGACGAACAAAGGCATCCACATAAATACATTCATTACTTATTTTCCCAAAACGGGCAGTTTTAGACCAAAAGTCTTCCCATACACACAACGAAGCTCAGCTGAGTGTCAGCCACTGCCACTCTCACACACAGTTAAGAAGTGGTGTCCTGTACCCACATCCAGTTAGGCTACTTTCAGCTACAAGGTACCGAAGGTGAAGTCATACAAGAAAAACAGACATCCGCACACTGCTGATACACACAGATGTCGATAGAACACACTCAGCTCATTGGGTAGTCTATGAATCAAACACACACACCGTTGAGGACGTCTCAAAGCAGGAATGTCTGTGTGTGTTTTATCATAGATGTGTCGTTAAAACATGTCAATTCTACCAGTGTGCAGCTGCATGCACTGAGCTCTCTCCCGCTATGTTTCTTCAAGCTCTTTCCCTTCCTGGCATGCAATTAAACATCCTATTTTGTACATTGGGAAAACAGACAATACAGGAACACCAGTCATTTTTTAAATCATATCAGCAGTTTATTGGAAGCCTTTTCAATGGGAATCACCATGGTAACACTTAGGAGACAAACTAACAGAGAGCATGTTAAAGCAACAAATATGAGACAAATACCTAAGACAACAACATAGCAAGGCAGCAACACATGACAACACAGTATGGTAGCAACACAACATAACAACAACATGGTAGCAACACAACATGGTAGCAACACAACATGGTAGCAACACAAAACATGGTACAAACATTATTGGGCACAGACAACAGCACAAAGGGCAAGAAGGTAGAGACAACAATACATCACGCAAAGCAGCCACAACTATCAGTAAGATTGTTCATGATTGAGTCTTTGAATGAAGAGATTGAGATAAAACTGTCCAGTTTGAGTGTTTGTTGCAGCTCATTGCAGTGGCTAGCTACAGCAAACTGAAAATAGGAGCAACCCAGGGATGTGTGTGCTTTGGGGACCTTTAACAGAATGTGACTGGCAGAACTGGTGTTGTATGTGGAGTATGAGGGCTGCAGTAGATATCTCAGGTAGGGGGGGAGTGAGGCGTAAGAGTGTTTTATAAATAAGCATCAACCAGTGGGTCTTGCGACAGATATACCGAGATGACCAGTTTACAGAGGAGTATAGAGAGCAGTGAAATGTAATATAAGGAGCACTGGTGACAAATCCGATGGCCGAATGGTACAGAACATCTATCCGCTCGAGAACACCCTTACCTGCCGATCTATAAATAATGTCTCTGTAATCTAGCATGGGTAGGATCATCATCTGAATCAGGGTTAGTTTGGCAGCTGGGGTGAAAGAGGAGTGATTATGATACAGAAAACCAAGTCTAGATTTAACTTTAGCCTGTAGCTTTGATACAGTGCCTTGCGAAAGTATTCGCCCCCTTTGAACTTTGCGACCTTTTGCCACATTTCAGGCTTCAAACATAAAGATATAAAACTGTATTTTTTTGTGAAGAATCAACAACAAGTGGGACACAATCATAAAGTGGAACGACATTTATTGGATATTTCAAACTTTTTTAACAAATCAAAAACTGAAAAATTGGGAGTGCAAAATTATTCAGCCCCCTTAAGTTAATACTTTGTAGCGCCACCTTTTGCTGCGATTACAGCTGTAAGTCGCTTGGGGTATGTCTCTATCAGTTTTGCACATCGAGAGACTGACATTTTTTCCCATTCCTCCTTGCAAAACAGCT
>NC_092149.1:11238517-11288517 GCF_045791955.1 Oncorhynchus clarkii lewisi | reverse complement strand
GTGTGCTGAATGAACGGTAGACGAACGGGAGATCCACATTCGGTACAACCCTTAAGCATTTAAAATGTACATGTACATCAGTATCATGCATTAGTTATTTCTCTGGTTCTTTGACCCTCTCTCTGCAGGATGCCTTTATTAAGATAGTCCGCAGGGAAGGTATCAAGTCGTTATGGAGCGGCCTCCCTCCAACCCTGTGAGTCTGAAGTCTGCCGTTACTCTGCCTCATTACTAATTCACACTGCTTACTTGCCTTCAGCACTGATTTATGGTCAGCTGTGTCTTGAGTGGCTGGCCCGCTGTGATTCAGCAAACTCATAGTCTATTGATAATTCAGTTGTTTACGATTGTTTCCCATTGTTCTGCTCATTTGTATCGAGCAGTACGGATGGACACTGATTTTGTAGACTCAGAGTTTATCGATATTTGATTTGTTAATGTTTTATTTTAAATCTCTCAGTCCTGGATTTGTGTCTGAGCGGTGTGGTAACGGCTGAGTCATGGGCTGTTGATTAATTTGGGAACATTTTATTTGTACCTCTTGCTTGTACCCATCTGATTTGTGTCTGATACAGTAAAAGCTGATTCATTTTATTAGTTGTTTATGGATATTTCATCTGTTGATGTTGGTTTCTTGTTTGTAATGCCTGAATTGAATGAGTCAGGGTTCTTGAGAAAACATTAGATTTGCATCTCTGTTAATGCTTCTTGCAGTATCATGGCGGTCCCGGCGACAGTGATCTACTTCACGTGTTACGACCAACTGCGTGCTGCCCTGAGGGTCAGGATGGGGTCACACGCTGAGGAGGCGCCTCTACTAGCAGGCGCCCTCGCCAGAGGTGAGCTGACCTCTGACCTTACAGGTCACTGTGGTGATGTATACTTGAGAGCGATAAACAGTGATAGAGTGATTTAACATTGTTTTGTCTATCCACTAGAAAGACCTTAGTAACCCAACTGCTGCTTCCTATCCTAGACTATGGTGATGTCATCTATCAAAACACAACCAAGACCTTACTTAGCGAATTAGATGTATACTCTATATTATAGGTACTTAGTTGTAGTTGTAGCAGTAGTTTTTATCAGTTATTAGTATTAGCTATTAGTAGTTGTGCAACAACTTTTTATGCTGTTAATGTAATTACATTTCATTATCATTATAATTATTTAAATGTTGTTATTATTAGACAGTAGTTGCCATATTCTTCTTCTTACTAAGTACTTTAATAAAATAAAAAATGATATATATATATATATATATATATATATATACAGTGCCTTGCGAAAGTATTCGGCCCCCTTGAACTTTGCGACCTTTTGCCACATTTCAGGCTTCAAACATAAAGATATAAAACTGTATTTTTTTGTGAAGAATCAACAACAAGTGGGACACAATCATGAAGTGGAACGACATTTATTGGATATTTCAAACTTTTTTAACAAATCAAAAACTGAAAAATTGGGCGTGCAAAATTATTCAGCCCCTTTACTTTCAGTGCAGCAAACTCTCTCCAGAAGTTCAGTGAGGATCTCTGAATGATCCAATGTTGACCTAAATGACTAATGATGATAAATACAATCCACCTGTGTGTAATCAAGTCTCCGTATAAATGCACCTGCACTGTGATAGTCTCAGAGGTCCGTTAAAAGTGCAGAGAGCATCATGAAGAACAAGGAACACACCAGGCAGGTCCGAGATACTGTTGTGAAGAAGTTTAAAGCCGGATTTGGATACAAAAATATTTCCCAAGCTTTAAACATCCCAAGGAGCACTGTGCAAGCGATAATATTGAAATGGAAGGAGTATCAGACCACTGCAAATCTACCAAGACCTGGCCGTCCCTCTAAACTTTCAGCTCATACAAGGAGAAGACTGATCAGAGATGCAGCCAAGAGGCCCATGATCACTCTGGATGAACTGCAGAGATCTACAGCTGAGGTGGGAGACTCTGTCCATAGGACAACAATCAGTCGTATATTGCACAAATCTGGCCTTTATGGAAGAGTGGCAAGAAGAAAGCCATTTCTTAAAGATATCCATAAAAAGTGTTGTTTAAAGTTTGCCACACGCCACCTGGGAGACACACCAAACATGTGGAAGAAGGTGCTCTGGTCAGATGAAACCAAAATTGAACTTTTTGGCAACAATGCAAAACGTTATGTTTGGCGTAAAAGCAACACAGCTGAACACACCATCCCCACTGTCAAACATGGTGGTGGCAGCATCATGGTTTGGGCCTGCTTTTCTTCAGCAGGGACAGGGAAGATGGTTAAAATTGATGGGAAGATGGATGGAGCCAAATACAGGACCATTCTGGTAGAAAACCTGATGGAGTCTGCAAAAGACCTGAGACTGGGACGGAGATTTGTCTTCCAACAAGACAATGATCCAAAACATAAAGCAAAATCTACAATGGAATGGTTCAAAAATAAACATATCCAGGTGTTAGAATGGCCAAGTCAAAGTCCAGACCTGAATCCAATCGAGAATCTGTGGAAAGAACTGAAAACTGCTGTTCACAAATGCTCTCCATCCAACCTCACTGAGCTCGAGCAGTTTTGCAAGGAGGAATGGGAAAAAATTTCAGTCTCTCGATGTGCAAAACTGATAGAGACATACCCCAAGCGACTTACAGCTGTAATCGCAGCAAAAAGTGGCGCTACAAAGTATTAACTTTTGATTTGTTAAAAAAGTTTTAAATATCCAATAAATGTCGTTCATTTCATGATTGTGTCCCACTTGTTGATTCTTCACAAAAAAATACAGTTTTATATCTTTATGTTTGAAGCCTGAAATGTGGCAAAAGGTCGCAAAGTTCAAGGGGGCAGAATACTTTCGCAAGGCACTGTATATACAGTGGGGCAAAAAAGTATTTAGTCAGCCACCAATTGTGCAAGTTCTCCCACTTAAAAAGATGAGAGGCCTGTAATTTTCATCATAGGTACACTTCAACTATGACAGACAAAATGAGAAGAAAGAAAATCCAGGAAATCACATTGTAGGATTTTTAATGAATTTATTTGCAAATTATGGTGGAAAATAAGTATTTGGTCAATAACAAAAGTTTATCTCAATACTTTGTTATGTACCCTTTGTTGGCAATGACAGAGGTCAAACGTTTTCTGTAAGTCTTCACAAGGTTTTCACACACTGTTGCTGGTATTTTGGCCCATTCCTCCATGCAGATCTCCTCTAGAGCAGTGATGTTTTGGGGCTCTTGCTGGGCAACACGGACTTTCAACTCCCTCCAAAGATTTTCTATGGGGTTGAGATCTGGAGACTGGCTAGGCCACTCCAGGACCTTGAAATGCTTCTTACGAAGCCACTCCTTCGTTGCCCGGGCGGTGTGTTTGGGATCATTGTCATGCTGAAAGACCCAGCCACGTTTCATCTTCAATGCCCTTGCTGATGGAAGGAGGTTTTCACTCAAAATCTCACGATACATGGCCCCATTCATTCTTTCCTTTACACGGATCAGTCGTCCTGGTCCCTTTGCAGAAAAACAGCGCCAAAGCATGATGTTTCCACCCCCATGCTTCACAGTAGGTATGGTGTTCTTTGGATGCAACTCAACATTCTTTGTCCTCCAAACACAACGAGTTGAGTTTTTACCAAAAAGTTATATTTTGGTTTCATATGACATTCTCCCAATCTTCTTCTGGATCATCCAAATGCTCTCTAGCAAACTTCAGACGGGCCTGGACATGTACTGGCTTAAGCAGGGGGACACGTCTGGCACTGCAGGATTTGAGTCCCTGGCGGCGTAGTGTGTTACTGATGGTAGGCTTTGTTACTTTGGTCCCAGCTCTCTGCAGGTCATTCACTAGGTCCCCCCGTGTGGTTCTGGGATTTTTGCTCACATTTTTGTGATCATTTTGACCCCACGGGGTGAGATCTTGCGTGGAGCCCCAGATCAAGGGAGATTATCAGTCGTCTTGTATGTCTTCCATTTCCTAATAATTGCTCCCACAGATGATTTCTTCAAACCAAGCTGCTTACCTATTGCAGATTCAGTCTTCCCAGCCTGGTGCAGGTTTACAATTTTGTTTCTGGTGTCCTTTGATAGCTCTTTGGTCTTGGCCATAGTGGAGTTTGGAGTGTGACTGTTTGAGATTGTGGACAGGTGTCTTTTTATACTGATAACAAGTTCAAACAGGTGCCATTAATACAGGTAACGAGTGGACAGAGGAGCCTCTTAAAGAAGAAGTTACAGGTCCGTGAGAGCCAGAAATCTTGCTTGTTTGTAGGTGACCAAATACTTATTTTCCACCATAATTTGCAAATAAATTCATTAAAATGGGTAGCCATTTGAGTAGAGTCTTATGGCTTGGGGATAGAAGCTGTTTAGAAGCCTCTTGGACCTAGACTTGGCGCTCTGGTACAGCTTGCCGTGCAGTAGCCGTGAGAAGAGTCTGTGACTAGGGTGGCTGGAGTCTTTGACAATTTTTAGGGCCTTCCTCTGACACCGCCTGGTATAGAGGTCCTGGATGGCAGGAAGCTTGGCCCTAGTGATGTACTGGGCCGTACACACTACCCTCTGTAGTGCCTTGTGGTCGGAGGCCGAACAGTTGCCATACAAGGCAATGATGCAACCAGTCGATGATGCAGCTGTTAAACCTTTTGAGGATCTGAGGACCCATGCCAAGTCTCCTGAGGAGAAATAGGTTTTGTCGTGCCCTTTTCACAACTGTCTTGGTGTGCTTGGACCATGTTAGTTTGTTGGTGATGTGGACACCAAGGAGCTTGAAGCTCTCAACCTGCTCCACTACAGCCCCGTTGATGAGAATGGGGTGTGCTCGGTCCTCCTTTTCCTGAAGTCCACAATCATCTCCTTAGTCTTGATCATGTTGAGGGAGAGGTTGTTGTCCTGGCACCACATGGCCAGGTCTCTGACCTCCTCCCTATAGGCTGTCTCGTCGATGTCGGTGATCAGGCCTACCACTGTTGTGTCATCGGTAAACGTAATGATGGTGTTGGAATCGTGCCTGGCCGTGCAGTCATGCGTGAACAGGGAGTACAGGAGGGGACTGAGCACGCACCCCTGAGTGCTGAGGATCAACATGGCGGATGTGTTGTTACCTACCTTTACCACCTGGGGGCGGCCCATCAGGAAGTCCAGGATCCAGTTGCAGAGGGAGGTGTTTAGTCCCAGGGTCCTTAGCTTATTGATGAGCTTTGAGGGCACTATGGTGTTGAACGCTGAGCTGTAGTCAATGAATAGCATTCTCGCAAAGGTGTTCCTTTTGTCCAGGTGGGAAAGGGCAGTGTGAAGTGCAATAGAGATTGCATCATCTGTGGATCTGTTAGGCTGGTATGCAAATTGGAATGGGTTTCCGGCATGATGGTGTTGATGTGAGCCATGACCAGCCTTTCAAAGCACTTCATGGCTACAGATGTGAGTGCTCGGTAGTCGGTAGTCATTTAGGCAGGTTACCTTACTGTCCTTGGGCACAGGGACTATGCTGGTCTGCTTAAAGCATGTTGGTATTACAGACTCGGACAGGGAGAGGTTGAAAATGTCAGTGAAGACACTTGCCAGTTGGTCAGCGCATGCTCACAGTACATGTTCTGGTAATCCGTCTGGCCTTGTGAATGTTGACCTGTTTAAAAGGTCTTGCTCACATTGGCTGCGGAGTCGCCCGGAACAGCTGGTGCTCTTATGCATGTTTCAGTGTTATTTGCCTCGAAGCGAGCATGGAAGTAGTTTAGCTCGTCTGGTAGATTAGGTCAAACGGATTTAAGTTTCCCTGCGTTAAAGTCCCCGGCCACTAGGAGCACCGCCTCTGGATGAACGTTTTCCTGTTTGCTTATGGCGGAATACAGCTCATTGAGTGCGGTCTTAGTGCCAACATTGGTCTGTGGTAGTATGTCGACGGCTATGAAAAATACAGATAAACTCTCTAGGTAGATAGTGTGGTCGACAGCTTATCATGAGATACTCTACCTCAGGCGAGCAAAACCTCGAGACTTCCTTAGATATTCTGCACCAGCTGTTGTTTACAAATATGCATAGTCCGTCACCCCTTGTCTTACCAGACACAGCTGTTCTATCCTGCCGATACAGCATATAACCAGCCAGCTGAATGTTGTTAATGTCGTTATTCAGCCACGACTCCGTGAAGCATAAGATATTACAGTTTTTAATGTCCCGTTGGTAGTTTAATCTTCCTCGTAGGTCGTCGATTTTATTTTCCAATGATTGCACGTTAGCTAGTAGAAAGGAAGGCCTACGAATTCTCAGAAAGCAGCCCGACCTTCGCCCTCTTTTTCTCCGTCTTCTCTTCACGCAAATGACGGGGATTTGGGCCTGTTCCCGGGAAAGCAGTATGTCCTTCACGTCATGCTTGTCGGGCTCGTTAAAGGAAAAAAAAAGTGCCTGCCAGTTGGTGGTGAGTAATCGCTCTTCTGATGTTCAGAAGGTATTTTCGGTCTTAAGAGACGGTAGCAGCAACATTATATACAAAATAAGTAGAAAAATATGTTACAAAAAATTAACAAAAAAACAGTTGGTTAGGAGCACGTAAAACATCAGCCATCTTCTCCAGCGCCATGATATAATTATGGCCTCCTTTTCATGTGAGAAAGAAATGTATGTGTTTAACTGCTCTGCTTAACTGCTCTTTCTGTGTGTAGTGCTTATAAGTGTTTTCTCTCTCTCTCTCTCTTTCTCTGTCTCTCTGTGAATCAGTGGGCTCTGTGACAATGATCAGTCCGTTGGAGCTGATCCGTACTAAGATGCAGTCCCAGAGAAGTTCGTACAGGGAGCTGAGTGAGGTTATCCACTCTGCAGTACGCAACGAGGGCTGGCGGTCTCTCTGGAGGGGCTGGGGACCCACACTGCTTAGAGACGTGCCCTTCTCAGGTAGAAACAACACAGTGTCTATTACTATATCTCTATCAGGTAGACACAACACCATATCTATCACTATATCTCTCTCAGGTAGACACAACACAATATCTATTACTATATCTCTCTCAGGTAGACACAACACCATGTCTATTACTATATCTCTCTCAGGTAGACACAACACCATATCTATCACTATATCTCTCTCAGGTAGAAATAACACAATGTCTATCACTATATCTCTCTCAGGTAGAAATAACGCAATGTCTATCACTATATCTCTCTCAGGTAGAAATAACACAATGTCTATTACTATATCTCTCTCAGGTAGACACAACACAATGTCTATCACTATATCTCTCTCAGGTAGAAACAACACAATGTCTATCACTATATCTCTCTCAGGTAGACACAACACAATATCTATTACTATATCTCTCTCAGGTAGACTCAACACCATGTCTATTGCTATATCTTCCTCAGGTAGACACAACACCATGTCTATTACTATATCTTCCTCAGGTAGACACACCACCATGTCTATTACTATATCTTCCTCAGGTAGACACAACACCATGTCTATTACTATATCTTCCTCAGGTAGACACACCACCATGTCTATCTATCACTATATCTTCCTCAGGTAGACACAACACCATGTCTATTACTATATCTTCCTCAGGTAGACACAACACAATATCTATTACTATATCTCTCTCAGGTAGACTCAACACCATGTCTATTACTATATCTTCCTCAGGTAGACACAACACCATGTCTATTACTATATCTTCCTCAGGTAGACACACCACCATGTCTATCACTATATCTTCCTCAGGTAGACACAACACCATGTCTATTACTATATCTTCCTCAGGTAGACACACCACCATGTCTATCACTATATCTCTCTCAGGTAGACTCAACACCATGTCTATTACTATATCTTCCTCAGGTAGACACAACACCATGTCTATCACTATATCTCTATCTCTCTCAGGTAGAAACAACACAATGTCTTTCACTATATAACTATCTCAGGTATACAACACTCTCTATTTCTCCCTCTCGCTCTCTCTTCTCTCTAGCCCACTGTTCTCTCTCCCTCTCCTTCTCTCTGTCTCTTAGTGTTTGATAACAGGAGTTCCATGTTGTGTCTGTTTCCTCCTCAGCCATGTACTGGTATAACTATGAGAAGGGGAAGGCGTGGCTGTGTAAGCACAACAACATCAGAGAGCCAACGTTTGCCATCACCTTCATATCCGGAGCGGTGTCTGGATCAGTGAGTATTCTAGCTGTCCTCTCAGCTCAACTCAAACTGTTCTGTCTAGTAGAGCACCTAGATATATTGAACATTGAATAGCTGATATAGTTTGTTGTACCTTTCTAATGTTATTCTAGCTCTGTAACTCTTATTCTGTGCTGACATGGTGTTATTCCATCTAATACTGCTAGAGGGCAGCATTGTCAAATATAAGTGTAATTTCTAACCCTTGTTTATGTCTTCCTCCAGATCGCTTCCATAGTAACTCTTCCCTTCGACGTTGTGAAGACCAGGAGGCAGGTGGAGATAGGGGAACTCCAGGCTATGAATTGTGGGTATAGAACTCCAGGCTGATCACCTGATTCATGGAATCATCCTTATGATCTTTAGTGATGTGTTGATGTGTAGTGATCCTGTACTACTAACCCAGCTATGTTGTCATGTGTCTCTGCAGTGTCGTCCAAGGCCTCCTTCTCCACTCTCAGTGTGATGACCAAGATTGTGGCTGAGAACGGAGTGGGTGGACTGTTTGTAGGTAGGTCAGGCTACAGGGATAGTTCACCCAAAACACACAGTTACCTCAGGTTAGTCTCCTAACTGGTGACCTACTTTCTCTCCTTATCCCTCTCCTCCACCCCTCTCTCTCCCCGTTACTCCCTCTCCTCCACCCCTCTCTCTCTCTCCGTCACTCCCTCTCCTCCACCCCTCTACCCCTTTCACTCCCTCTCCTCCACCCCTCTCTCTACCCCTTTCACTCCCTCTCCTCCACCCCTTTCACTCCCTCTCCTCCACCCTTCTTTCTACCCCTTTCACTCTCTCTCCTCCACCCCTCTCTCTACCCCTTTCACTCCCTCTCCTCCACCCCTCACTCCCTCTCCTCCCCCCTTTCACTCCCTCTCCTCCACCCCTTTCACTCCCTCTCCTCCACCCCCCTCTCTATCCCTTTCACTCCCTCTCCTCCACCCCTTTCACTCCCTCTCCTCCACCCCTTTCACTCCCTCTCCTCCACCCCTTTCACTCTCTCTCCTCCACCCCCCTCTCTACCCCTTTCACTCCATCTCCTACTTTTCTCTTCTAGGTTTCCTTCCCAGGGTGATCAAGGTGGCCCCAGCCTGTGCCATTATGATCAGCTGTTATGAGTTTGGGAAAGCCTTCTTCCGCAAGCACAACCAGGAGAGGCTGCTGACCAGCACCACCTGACCTGACTAGGGCCTCTCACACACACAAACCACCACCATAGACAATACCAAGAACACAATCCGCCATCGCCAACAGTAGGTATTGGCTACCTCTACCTTTCCCAGGGTCCTTAGAGATTTTCAGATGTAACTTTGCATGCCTGTGTCCTCCCAGCTGCTTAGACACTCCAACACCCCTCACTGTAAAGTGTGATCTGTCATGTGACTAGCTGGAAGTAGCCAATGTTGGCGTTTAGGACCTAAGAACGCCAGGACTTGATTCTGTTCCAAAGCAGGTAATACTGGCAGACATGAAAACAATATTGAAGACAAATATTTGTAGGTAATCAAGATTATTCATTTTTTCTTATTTCTCAATCAAGGTATACTGCTCTTAATCACCATACTAATTGTGACAAGAGAAAATAGTAAAAGTGCACAGATTGTATTTGAAATATCATTTTCACAACTACTTAAAAATTATTTGCATAATCTTTTTCCTGTGCACCCATGATGAAATATCATGTTATGAAGTGCATTTAATTACACTGGCCTGTAGGTGTTAGAGACTTATCTGTAACCAGAAACTGGGGTGGGTCATATTGGACAAGTGTTTTATCCCATTACGTTAGTTATTGAGGTATGGGGGTTGTGTGCACTGTGCCATCCGGGGTCTGACAGTAATAATAATCATTTGATGGATGCTTATATTTGTCCTTTTTCACACATGTACACGTGTGTATCATACCCATGTCTGAAATGGGGAAATGTGTTTTTTGATATCCCGACACCCTCAGAGTGGAGTCGGGGACAGTAGAGATGAGGGTCAAAGCTGTGGATGAGGCTGGATAACTTCTGGTTAGTAGTCTCTGTCCCGCAGAACCCCCTCTCATTCCCTGACACTTTCTCTCTCTCAATTCATGACCCTAACTCTATTACCTCATTCTCAACCCTATTGGAAGAGAAGGCCCAAGGTCCTTCAGGATACATGTTCTGTTCAGTGCCAGACTGCCAGTTTAAACCCGAAATTCAACTCTTAACTTGCACCTGTTCCAGAATCCCATATTCAATCCCCAGTCAGCCAGACATGGACTGTGAACTGTGACAACCTGTACATGTTCTCAAAACATGCAATGATATATATTTCTATTGTTTAATATATTCTACAATGATCACCTGTAGTGACACGTTTCCCAACTTTGTACAGAAATACAGAGAATAAAAGTCACATTTTGACATTTGAATTGTTGAATCAATTGTTTTTATTAGATCAGCAAAGATTTGTGATTTGGTTCAATCCAGTAGTTTGTTAACATAATAATTCATATGATAATACAATTCATAATTGAATCCTGTTGAACAAATCTAAATCACGGAGGTCGTGGTGCCTTCCGTTGCGTCAGCGTACCACAACAACTGATCAAGTTAAAAGGAAGAAGGGCTAGCATGGGGAGGTATAATGTGCTGTTCCACTGTTACAGAGGATTTCCCTGGTAAGATCCTAGCAGTGTAGAGATTACTGCCAATGTTGATGTATGGAAACAATATCTCTGTAAAAGTGTGTGTGAACGTGTGTATGTGTGTGTTATTATCAAGGTCGTAAAAGGACAGTATCTCTGTTCCAGTCCAGCTGCGCTCTGATCCGATGGGGTTTATTTTCCAGTGTCAGGACAGTCTGTGGCCCTTTCAGACAACGTGCCCAGTATTTATCATTATAATAGCCTACACGCCAGAGTCCAGTCTGTTCCACTCCCTTCATCTGGACAGACTTATAGACTACACCTTCAAACCATACTGTATTGTCCCCGACGTCTGTATCCCAACTGTGTGTCCCAGAGTCAAAGCCCTCAGAGCCCAGGACCATCCGATAGTTATCAAACCTCTCTGGGTTGTCAGGAAGCAGCTGTATCCCATCACTGAATCTCATACTGGTCAGATCGTCAGATAGGATGAGACATGGATGGGCAGTGTTGGGGTCCAGAATCACAGGCGCTGAACAGAGAAAAACAGACATGTTCAAAACCAGAGATCCACTGTTTGTTTTAATTTACTGGGACATTATTGCCAGATGATCAGTGATATTTTTTTTATATCTGAAATTGTCTGAATGCAATTTAAAAATGTTTGAAGATATGAACATTGGTAAGAATAAAATCAGACTAACTGTATTGAACAGACTTCAGCATCTTCTCCAAAACTCTGACCTGCAGGTTGCCCAGGTGCTTTGCCACATTGATCAGAGCTCCAGAAACAAGCTCTGGATCTGGGCTTGTGCACTGGGCTCTAGAAGAATATCCAAGAGTTAGTGATACGGTGGGGTTGGGTTCAGAACCACAGGGAAGAGAGAGAGGAGGCCGATCACTTAGGGTCCAGATTCTTCACCCTTAACCTGAAGTGTTGCAGACAAACAGGCCGTACCTTTTTAACGTGTCCTTGTAGTTCTGCAGGTCAACAAAAGAGCAAATCAATCAATAATAAATGTAATCACTGAAATCAATCATCAGTTAATCAATAAATCTATCCCAAATAACCTCTAGACGGCACAGAAATATTGGTCCTTACCTGCAGGAATGAGATGTCATCAGATACCAGGTCCTTCTTTATGGCTCTCGTTGTGTCTAAAATGGCTGCTATCGCTCTGTTCATCGTCAATCATCTTCATCCTCCTCTTCCTCCCTCAGGACAGCCATCCTGGCTGCCTCTTCATATCGTAGAAACTGGTGATGTTTCTCAAAGTCTTCCTGAATCTGATTTTCTGTCTTCTGGGCCTTCCTCTGGAGACAGTGTGTCATCATCAGGCATTACACTATATTTCATATCAATCTGAAAGGTTTTTCAAAACATTATACTGTTTAAGAGGCTGTATGGAACGTTCGTTGCTTATTGTTTATTTAAAATGTTGGCTTGGGTGGCGCAGTGGCTAGCCACTGGTGCCACCAGAGACTCTGGGTTCGCGCCCTCATCGCGCACCAGCGACTCCTGTGGCGGGCCGAGCGCAGTGCGCGCTAACCAAGGTTGCCAGGTGCACGGTGTTTCCTCCGACACATTGGATGCGCACTGTGTTAAGAAGCAGTGCGGTTTGGTTGGGTTGTATCAGAGGACGCATGACTTTCAACCTTCGTCTCTCCCAAGCTACTAAACAATTGGATACCACGAAATTGGGGAGAAAAAGGGGTAAAATTAAAAAATATGTTGGCTTGAGTGTTGCCTCTATGGTTCATATACACATGATATAACAATCAACTTCTAGACTCATGAAACCACACAATCCTTATTTTAAGGCTTTTGCTCATAGTTGTGGGAAGGTGTTTGTCCAATTACGTAATTTCTGGGTAATATTTATGTCCATTTAGGGGACCCCTTCTGGCTCGAGCCAAATGCAAAAAAAAAATAATGCATATTGCATTGTATCAGAATATGAAAGTGTAACATTACTTAAAACAAAGCTTTGAAGAAACAGCAGAGCTTAACTTCTTTAAATCCCTCCAGCTGCTGGAGGGATTTGTGCATTTACGTGTGATTTTAATGATTACACACAAAATTGGATGGATTTATGAGAACATCACATTCTGATCAATCTAAACAAAACAAGGCCTTAGAAAAATGTTGCTTTTCAAAAGAGAACATCAAGGCTGTACAAGTACGACAGAGTAGCTGAATATGATAAGGACCTCTTCTACACTAGACATTTGCTAGGAGAGAATGATCCTGTTATAGTGAATGTACTGTGTATGTTAGTTGATATTTTGTATCGTACCTTGCGATCCAGAGCTGCCTCATCTACTGGGATACAGTCATGTGTTTGTTTACTTGAACCCTCACACACCGAACAGATCAGCTCTTCATGCTCCAGACAGAACAGTGTGAGTAACTTGCTGTGTAGACTGCAGACATGTTTTTTAACTGAAACTCTCACCCGGCATACACAGGTTCTTCAGAGCAAGATCCAACGAATCCTTATAGCATTTTATGCTGCACACTGGGCATTCCCATGATTCCATCGGTTTCCAGTATGACTCCAGACAGGCTATACAGCAGCTATGGCCACAGGACAGGAGAACAGGTTCCGTGAGGGTTTCAGAGCACACAGGACAACAGGTTCCTTGAGGGTTTCAGAGCGCACAGGACAGGAGAGATCCTTCTCTGGGACAGATGCCTGGGAGGCTTTAACACTTGAGAAACAAACCCTAACGTTCACTCCTTCCCCTCCCTAAATAAATCCTAAAGAAAGCAATTCCTCAAGTTTTGTCAATCTCTGGGATGCGGAGCATGTTTACATCATGAGGAGTCCTTTAAGTGACACAAAAGGTCTGCATCCCAATAGTGTCAAGTGGCGTTCTCCTTGGTCTGCAGTGATCTGAACACATAAGATAGGTGACAACAGTATACCTACAGCATACCTACCTGGAACTGGCTTTCAACTATGCAGTTATTTTCCCATCAGTGCAGATATACAACAAACTAATAAATAAACATGAGGTCGCTCCTGGTCAATACAGTCCTGTTTTTTCCAACGGCTCTGCGCTTACATTGAAGGACTGACTACTGGAGCGCTGGTTCCAGGGTCAGTCCGGGTTGTAAATTCCAAATGATTGACTGCGGCTCCCATGCTTTGAGCCATGAGTTCCTTCAATATTTATTTAAAACTCAGAGTTCCTGGATCCAGATTCCATGTGATTTAGTCATAGAAATCACAATAAATAAATCTCTATGCACAGTTGTATGATTCTACGACCTGTGTTGCATCCCTGGTAAATCCATCAATTGAGCCTGGGGACGAAGTTAGATCTCTGGGTTTAGGAGGGGATGGGGTGGAATGTTATTCAAAAAGGCTAAGTTCCAATTGCAGGATCCAAATCTGGCTCTCTTTCTCCAAACCATGTGCTGGATCTCTTGGTCTCTGGTTCTAGGACGGGGTGAGGTCAGGACTGGTCATCTCTGTGGTGGGGCTGGCTAGACACTCACTGGACTTCAGGCTGGCCAGGGACTTATTGCTGGCTACTGACTGCAGAGACCCACACAGACCTATCAGAGATGGGGTGTCCTCCTTCCCTGGGGAGCAGAAGAGGGGGTTAACACATGCAGAAAATTATTATTATTTATTGGTAGTGGGGGAGAGCACAGAAATGCACACACACACCATGGTGGTGCCAGTGTGAGCTGGCTGGTCTAGTGTCCAGGTTGAGTGTGTGTGAGGGCTCCAGAGAGGTCTGGGACAGCTGCTCTAGACTCTGGAAATTCTTCCTGTAGAACACAGAGACATTAGAGTGGACTCTCTGGATGCATCTAAGTAGTGTGATGGCTACATTGGAATAACCATTTGGAATGTTAAAATTCATATTTTTTTCACAGAACTTCTCACAGGTACAGTATATAAATATATGGCGTGTAAGTGAGGAAGTTGTGGAATAGGAATTTATCCCTGTTTACATACTCCTCCCACTGCCCCACCCTATTCCTGTACAGCATGGTATCCAAGGCAACAGCATTGGTATCCATAGCACCGGGTGAAGGCCACTGATTGGTCAGATGTGCAGTCAGTTCTTGTCTGGACCTCAAGTCATGGTTCTTCAGCACCATCCTTCAGCAGGATGAAATATACACGCACACAAACCTATACTGTCAAGACACTAGCTACTCCTATTGTGTTCCTGGAACATTCTGTCCCAAAATATGCTACGTACCCCAGTCTCTCTGTAATCTCTCCTCACCTTCTCTCTACCTTTACCTCCCTATGTTGTGTCTGTAAATCCATACCTCTGACTGATTGTTGGTTTGAGAGATGACTGCAGTTTCAACACCAGCATTTGGAAAGCTAAGGAAATCCTCACAACCCAAATTAAAATATTGATCAGAAGGTGGAAAGGAAGAGGTGAAATTGATCACACCATCTCCTCTGATGATTCACCCAGGCCAAGTCATCACACCATCTCCTCTGATGATTCACCCAGGCCAAGTCATCACACCAAGGTTATTACAGTAAACAAACACATTATGAAAAAACTATAAACTGAAATAAAATGAACAAATCTGTTTTGAAAAACTAAAACTATACTCAAACTATTATCTTTGACTCCAAAATGAACTCAAATAACATAGAATTATCAAGCTTCTGAATCTGGCAGGCCACATTAATATTTAAAGGTAGATTCAGCAAGATGACGGCGCCATGAGCAGCACCGCAGATATTGGGGGCGTTTGAGTGGTAAGGCCGAAAGCATCCGACTGCAGGCAAAAGTCGAGGAGTGAAGTCAGGGGAGATGCATCTGTGACAGCCCAAAGTCATGTGGTTTTCCAACAGCAAGGCTCAGATCAACATGGCAGTGTTGCCATCGTTTAGAAAATGTTTTCTTTATAATGTCTAAATAAACATCTATTCCCCAAATCACACTCAAACTGAAATCCTATCAATTAGTGAGAGAGAGGCTCAGTAGCACATTTATTTATATGGTTCCTGTTTCAGTCATGTCTTTGGTCACGTTCGCGTGGGTCAAACAAAACAACCCTGATGATTGGTTGGCAATAGAGCTTCCCACAATACAGGCGATGGCTGCAGAATTAAGTTGGTGAAGAGCAGAAACTTGCAGTCAATGACCTTTGATCACATTTTTGTAATGTTCAAGCAGTTGACATGTAGGTGCAAGTCAGACCATTTTTCTCCCACAATGCAACACATTTTGAAAGGCTTGACAAAAGTGATCCGCTCTAACACGGCCATTGAGATTTGCACGATGCAACATGGTAGCTACGGGACCAAAACAGAGGAGAAGTTAAGCCTCACGCTCCAATGCTCCGTTGTGGAAATTGACGCACTACTACTGTGTACACGGTGCATCTACATCATCTTACCGAGTCTACTTTTAAACCTAACTTAAAAACCTCATAAGGATCAGATCCTTTCCCCCCCCCCAATTTTCACCCAAAATGACATACCCAAATCTGCCTGTAGAAAGGATATGCATATTCTTGAAACCATTTGAAAGGAAACACTTTGAAGTTTGTGGAAATGTGAAAATAATGTAGGAGAATAACACACATCTGGTAAAAGATAATACAAAGAAAAAAAAACATTTTTTTTTTAACCATCTCTGAAAGGCAAGAGGCATAATGTATTATTCCAGCCCAGGCACAATTTAGATTTTGGCCACTAGATGGCAGCAGTGCATGTGCAACGTTTTAGACAGTTCCAATGAACCATTGCATATCTGTTCAAGACTGCCCAAATGTGCCTATTTGGTTTATTAACACATTTTCAAGTTCATAATTGGGCACTCTCCTCAAACAATAACATGGTATTAACATGGCATTATACACGCCGATCACGTAGAGGTTAACCTATGACCTGACCCATCACCTTATGTATTACTGGCCCATAGTGGCATTCTGTCCCTAACACTAAAACAAAAAAATATATATACATTTTTCTTCATAAAATAAACTAAATTAAAAGGACAAGTGGATCAGAAAACAAACTGAACTTCAAATAACCTTGTGTCACACACACACTTTCCTATACCTGTAAGTATAAGTCCTCAGAAAAGTGGGGACATTTTGCAGGTCCTCACTTGTGAAAATAACTATTTTAGTCTTTAGGGTTAAGGTTAGAATTAGGGTTAGTGGTTAGGTTTAGGAGTTAAGGTTGTTGGTCCCCAAGAAGTCCTCACAAGTATAGTAAGACATAGCTGTGTGCACTACTCCTGCATTCCCTGGCCCTCTCGCTGTGGTTAAAATGTCACACTCACAGCTGGTCATTCCACACACTCACAGATACACAAACTCACAGTTGGTCCTGGAGCTCCAGTACGATGTATTCTAGTTGTTCCTTCTCCAGTGTGTGTGAGAGGTGTGTGTCTGTTAGTCTCTGCTGAAGAGCTTTGTTCTGAGGAATCACTTGAGACAGCTGGGCCTCTCTCAGACGAACCATCTCTTCCAGATAACACTGGCGCGCACACACACACACACGTTGTTGCATTATTATATTTTTTGCAGTAGCAAAACAGATAAACAAGGGAAGATTTTTGTTTTGGTAAAGGAGGCACTATAGATTTGTACTCTGGTGAGGATGGAATGAATGATATCAAGCTGTGTGCGTTTCCATTTCCTCAAGAGAGCACATTTCCTCAACAGAGCACTGACAGTTAGCCTGACATTTTGATTTCTAACTTTCCAATTATTCCACAGACACCTCAGTCTCAGTGTCTCATGCACAAATACACCTGCATTCTATAGTGCAATACAGTGTTCTGCAGCACACACATACAATACACATACTGGGACGTTACCTTCTGTTCCAGTGCCATGCGGTATTTCTGCTCGAGTCGTTTACACCTGCAGACCCAGCTGCTCTGCTCAGTTAAGATGGCCTCCGCAGTGCTGGCGGCCATCTTTTCAGGGGTGGTGTTCTCGCTGCCGCTGCTCCCCAGGGTCCTCAACTCCTCCTCGTCACTGCTGATGCTGTTCTCTCTACACAGGGGGAAAGGGCACACTTCAGAGGGTACTACAGAGGGGGTAGGAGTTCAATTTATAGGGCACATACAGGAGGGGAGGGGTACATAATAGCAGGTAAAGGACTAAAAGATTGACTCCCACATACCTCTGAAACGACTTCAGATAAGGCGTATAGTCAATCACCGCTGGGCAGCTTCCATTCAGCCCCTCCCCTTTCAGACAGAAGCTAACCACCAGAGGAAAACACAATTTAATTGAGACCTTTACTGTATAACCTGAGCTATGACTCAGCAACACTATAAATAATATACGAGTACCTGAAGTCAATGGTGTTGAGACCGATGAGTGTATCTGCTAGCAGCCCCGCCTCCTCACCTAGCATGATGGCCCCATCCTCATACCATTGCCTACACAACATAGAAAACACACACTAGCTCCATCCTCAGAACACCTAAAACCAACACTCAACTCAGTCTGCTGTTTTGTTTTGCCATTGTGTGTGTGTGCCAGAGAGAAAGACCTGGTGGTTTTGAAGTCCCACAGGGCGGAGGAGATGTACTCAGACAGCCTCTTCTCCATCAGCACCAGCCTGATCCACGCCCGACCCTGTGGACACACACAGTTCTTAAGTTTCCATTATACATCAGACCTGCATAGTAGCTCTTTAAAACAGACATCATTATCATTTAAATACATGCGGCCCTTCCTACTTAGCCACAGTCAGCTGATTGAGTTTGTGCACCTGCACGCAAGTGTGCATGCATGGGTGCGTACGTGTGTGTGTGTGTGTGTGTGTGTATGTGCGTGTGTGCCGGAGCTGTGGCGTTCTCTTGGACAACACTACAGTATTCATTGTTTAAAGCTTCTGAACAAAGCTGTCTTTTGTTCTGTGTGTAATTTCATCAGAAAAGGCTGAGACAGTTGTGTGTTTTAGATCTGTGGGAATATTGATGTTATCATTAAGGTCCATGGCTCAAGGCTTTCCAGCGTAACCAGCAACCTCTCTCTCGTGCAGACACACACACACACACACACACTAGCTCTGGAGGAGCGGACATTCTCCATGCTCTCAATGCTGTGGATGCAGCTGGGAGAGACTTTACTGCAGGCTGCTTTCACATAATCCCAGAAACTACAATGAGTCTCATAACCAAACCACGTAGTCTGACCTGGGAGGAGCGAGAGCAAGCGAGCGAGAGAGCTACATTTATAGGTGGCATATTGACTCCAAAACCCAGCAGTGGTCCAGATGAGAAGGGCTTTAAGCATGTAATGGTGTGTTACTCTACCTTTGAGTCTGTGACTGAGGATCTGTTCCAGGATGGAGACGAAGTTGGTGAACTCTGGAGAGTCGTCGTCTATCGTGTCTAAACAGGAGCGGTCAATCAACGTCTTCACTGAAAACCTGCACACACACACTTAACGGAGTCTGCACTGATTTCCAACCGGATCAGTGCGTTTCTCTCTGACATGCTGTTAAATGTGACTCTAGGGAGAGGAGATCATCTGACTGAACAGATTTATAGGCTTTAGGAAACCCAATCTCTACTGCACACTATCAGTGGAGCGTTGACAATATACAAAAAAAAATATATATTTTTTTTAAATCACTGTCATAAGCATATAGGTAGATTGCCCAGAGGTCAGATTGTGGGGCATGACAACAATGATAGGGCTCCTGACCAGAGATACTCTAAATAGTGTCTAGGTTATTAAGCACCGAGGAGATTTAATGCAATGAAGCAAACACAGGAAATGACTGTGTGGATTCTGGAATACAGGGATGCATCTCAGTAGTCTTAAATGGCCTCATTTCCATGTTGGTCAGACAAAGATGCAACAGTCATCTCTGTGCGGTGGGGCTTGTACTGCAGACACACAGTAGCAGGTTAAGTGGCAGTGGGGTGACTGGGCAGACAAAGCTTTATCTAAACAGGACAGGCAATAAGGTTTCAGTTTTTTCCATTACATACACAGGAAGACATACCAAATTCCCTCACTAGAATCCCCATACTTTAATGAAGACAGCTTCAGCATCCCGCAGGGGGAAATCTATAATTTCCAGGGATAGGGACATGTACTAGTCTGTGGCGACCTAAATGCCAGAACCGGACACCTCAGCAACACAGGGGGACAAACATCTACCTGGAGGTGACAGCATTCCCGAGTGGCGCAGAGGTCTAAGACACTGCATGTCAGTGCAAGAGGTGTCACTGCAGTACCTGGTTTGGATCCGTGATTGGGAGCCCCATAGGGCAGCACACAACTAGGTCCAGCGTCATCCGAGTTTGGCCATCATTGTAAATAAGAATTTGTTCTTAACGGACTTGCTTAGTTAAATAAAATATATAATTCCCTCCCCCATATACCCCCCTAGGCACAACAAAAACAGGTCACAATTCCTGCAGCTTTGTTGCACGCTGGGTATGGTATGTACATAGTCAATGGTAGGCTTCAAGGGGACTCCTACGGTAGGTGCAGCTATAGCTTATCCCTAAACTACTTTATCACTGACCTTAACCGAGTCTCACAGATATATACAGTTGAAGTCGGAAGTTTACATACACCTTAGCCAAATACATTTAAACTCGTTTTCACAATTCCTGACATTTAAATCAGAGTAAAAATTCCCTGACTTAGGATCATCACTTTATTTTAAGAATGTGAAATGTCAGAATAATAGTAGAGAGAATGATTTATTTCAGCTTTTATTTCTTTCATCACATTCCCAGTTGGGTCAGAAGTTAACATACACCCAATTAGTATTTGGTAGCATTGCCTTTAAATTGTTTAACTTGGGTCAACGTTTTGGGTAGCCTTCCACAAGTTTCCCACAATAAGTTGGGTGAAATTTGGCCCATTCCTGACATAGCTGGTGTATCCGAGTCAGGTTTGTGGGCCTCCTTGCTCGCACACGCTTTTTCAGTTCTGCCCACAAATTTTCCATAGGATTGAGGTCAGGGCTTTGTGATGGCCACTCCAATACCTTGACTTTGTTGTCCTTAAGCAATTTTGCCACATCTTTGGAAGTATGCTTGGGGTCATTGTCCATTTGGAAGACACATTTGTGACCAAGCTTTAACTTCCTGACTGATGTCTTGAGATGTTGCTTCAATATATCCAGAGTTTTCCCTCATCATGATGCCATCTATTTTGTTAAGTGCACAAGTCCCTCCTGCAGCAAAGCACCCCCACAACATGAAGCTGCCCCCGTGCTTCAGTTGGGATGGTGTTCGTCGGCTTGCAAGCCTCCCCCTTTAACCTCCAAACATAACGATGGTCATGATGGCCAAACAGTCAGACCAGAGGACATTTCTCCAAAAAGTACATCCCCATGTGCAGTTGCAAACTGTAGTCTGGCTTTTTTAATGGCAGTTTGGAAGCAGTGGCTTCTTCCTTGCGGAGCGGCCTTTCAGGTTGTATCGATATAGGTCTCGTTTTACTGTGGATATACAGTGGGCTCCAAAATTACTGGCACCCCTGACTGGTAACGCACCAACAATTCTTAAACAAATATAAACAATATAATTAGAGATACTCAAAATACCAACGTGAGAAATACTGTACTTTATTAATGTTTCAATGAAAAATCAATGTCCTCCAAATCAAGGTGTCACAATTAATGGCACCCTTAAAGATTGTAAATAACTACCAAATATCTACCAAAAATTAAACCAAATTAAATTCCACTTATTTAAGTTGATCTAAGTCTTAATGAACTATATTGAGCCATTACATCACTTCCTGTTTCCCTAGGGTATAAAAATGAGGTAACACATGCAATATCCCGCTGTCATCCAACACCATGAAGACAAAAGAACTGGCAGTTCAAAAGAGACAAATGGTTGTAGACCTTCATGTATCTGGTAATGGCTACAAGATCCACAAACTATTGAATATACCACTGAGCACTGTCAGGGCAATTCTTAAATTCAAAAGATATGGCACAGTTGAAAAGCTCACAGGTCGAGGACGCAAATGCATTTGAGGATGATAAAAGAAGCAATAAAATCCCCAAGAATCACTGTGAAAGAACTGCAGGCCTTGGTGGCGTCTTGTGGTCACCAGGTTTCAAAAAGCACCATCAGAAGCCACCTCCACAACCACAGGCTCTTTGGAAGGGTTGCCAGAAGAAAGCCCTTTCTGACCCCAAGACACAGAAGCTTGAAGTTTGCCAAAAGTAATTTAAATTATGACTGGAAGAAGGTGCTCTGGTTAGATGAGACCAAAATGGAACGTTTTGGTCAGATACAGCATCGGCATCGTTTGACGTCGAAACAGAGATGCATACAAGGAGAGGAACCTCATACCCACGGTGAAATATGGAAGGGGTCAGTGATGTTTTGGGGCGGTTTTAATTCCAGAGGTCTAGTGGCACTGGTTAAGATTGATGGCATGATGAATTCCACAAAGTATCAGGCAATTTTGGCTGGCAATCTGGTTGCCTCTGCCAGAAGGTTGGGACTTGGGCCGTAGGTGGACTTTCCAACAAGACAATGACCCGAAACATACCTCAAGATCCACACAGAAATGGTTCTGTGACAACAAAATCAATGTTCTGCCATGGCCATCTCAGTCGACCTCAATCCAATCGAAAACCTGTGGGCTGAGTGGAAGAGAGCAGTTGATAAGTTCAAACCCAATAATATGAAGAATCTGCATAGAGGAATGGTCCAAAATCCCTTCAAATGTGTTCCTTAACCTTGTCAAACATTACAGGAAAAGACTCCATACTGTTATCCTTGCCAGAGGTGGTTGCACTAAGTACTAAATGAGTGCCAAAAATTATGAAACCTTGATTTTGGTTAAATTTATTTTGTATTAAATAATTATGATTTTGGTTGGTTCCATTGAAACATTAATAAAGTACAGTATTTCAAGCTTCTCTATAATTATATTGTTTAATTTTTTTTAAGTATTGTTTGTGCATTGCCAGTAATTGTGGAGGCCACTGTAGATACTTCTGTACCTGCTTCCTCCAGCAGCTTCACAAGGTCATTTGTTGTTGTTTTGGGATTGATTTGCACTTTTCGCACCAAAGTACATTCATCTCTAGAAGACAGAACACGTTTCCATCATGAGCGGTACAACGGCTGCGTGGTCCCATGGCGTTTATACTTGTTCATCTACAAACAATAGTACACGTGGTACCTCCAGGTATTTGGAAACTGCTCCCAAGGATGAACCAGACTTGTGGAAGTCTACAATTCTTTTTCTGAGGTCTTGGCTGATTTCCTCATGATGTCAAGCAAAGATGCATTGAGTTTGAAGGTAGGCCTTGAAATACATCCACAGGTACACCTCCAATTGACTAATTGAAGTCTATCAGAAGTTTCTAAAGCCATGACATGATTTTCTGGAATTTTCCAAGCTGTTTAAAGGCACAGTCAACATAGTGTATGTAAAATTAGGGCCGAATTCAAGTTTTCATAACAATCGTAAATCTGTATTTTTGGGCGCCGATTTGCTGATTTTTTTTTTTATACCTTTATTTAACTGGGCAAGTCAGTTAAGAACAAATTCTTATTTTCAATGACGACCTAGGAACAGTGGGTTAACTGCCTTATTCAGGGGCAGAACGACAGATTGCCACCTTGTCAGCTCGGGGGATCCAATCTTGCAACCTTCTAGTTAACAAGTCCAACGCAATAACGACCTGCCTCTCTCGTTGCACTCCACAAGGAGCCTGTTACGAGAATGCAGTAAGCAAAGGTAAGTTGCTAGCTAGCATTAAACTTATCTTACAAAAAAAAACAATCATAATCACTAGTTAACTACACATGGTTGATGATATTACTAGATATTATCTAGCGTGTCCTGCATTGCATATAATCTGACTGAGCATACAAGTATCTAAGTATCTGACTGAGCGGTGGTAGGCAGAAGCAGGCATGTAAACATTCATTCAAACAGCACTTTAGTGCGTTTTGCCAGCAGCTCTTCGTTGTGCGTCAAGCATTGCGCGATAACTCATGTAACCAAAGTGAAATGGCTAGCTAGTTAGCACGCGCTAATTGTCGTTGTGTTGCTGGTGCCCAGGGAGGAGCGAGGAGAGGGACGGAAGCTATACTGTTACACTGGCAAAACTAAAGTGCATATAAGAACATCCAATAGTCAAAGGTTAATGAAATACAAATGGTATAGAGGGAAATAGTCCTATAATTCCTATAATAACTACAACCTAAAACATCTTACCTGGGAATATTGAAGACTCATGTTAAAAGGAACCACCAGCTTTCATATGTTCTCATGTTCTGAGCAAGGAACTTAAATGTTAGCTTTTTTACATGGCACATATTGCACTTTTACTTTCTTCTCCAACACTTTGTTTTTGCATTATTTAAACCAAATTGAACATGTTTCATTATTTACTTGAGGCTACATTTATTGTATTGATGTATTACAGTATATTAAGTTAAAATAAGTGTTCATTCAGTATTGTTGTAATTGTCATTACAAATAAATAAATAAAGGCATGGAAAAATCATAAATCGGTCGACCTCATATATATATACACACACACATACATACAGACAGACAGACAGATATACATACATACACACACAGCGCAAAAAAATAAAGGGAACACTTAAACAACACAATGTAACTCCAAGTCAATCACACTTCTGTGAAATCAAACTGTCCACTTAGGAAGCAACACTGATTGACAATAAATTGCACATGCTGTTGTGCAAATGGAATAAACAGGTGGAAATTATAGAAAATTAGCAAGACACCCCAAATAAAGGAGTGGTTCTGCAGGTGTTGACCAGACCACTTCTCAGTTCCTATGCTTCCTGGCTGATGCTTTGGTCACTTTTGAATGCTGGTGGTGCTTTCACTCTAGTGGTAGCATGAGACTGAGTCTACAACCCACAAAAGTGGCTCAGGTAGTGCAGCTCATCCAGGATGGCACATCAATGCGAGCTGTGGCAAGAAGGTTTGCTGTGTCTGTCAGCGTAGTGTCCAGAGCATGGAGGCGCTACCAGGAGACAGGCCGGTACATCAGGAGACGTGGAGGAGGCCTTAGGAGGGCAACAACCCAACAGCAGGACCGCTACCTCCGCCTTTGTGCAAGGAGGACAAGGAGGAGCACTGCCAGAACCCTGCAAAATGACCTCCAGCAGGCCACAAATGTGCATGTGTCTGCTCAAACGGTCAGAAACAGACTCCATGAGGGTGGTATGAGGGCCCGACGTCCACAGGTGGGGGTTGTGCTTACAGCCCAACAACGTGCAGGACGTTTGGCATTTGCCAGAGAACACCAAGATCGGCCAATTCGCCACTGGCGCCCTGTGCTCTTCACAGATGAAAGCAGGTTCACACTGAGCACGTGACAGATGTGACAGTCGAGACGCCGTGGAGAACGTTCTGCTGCCTGCAACATCCTCCAGCATGACCGATTTGGCGGTGGGTCAGTCATGGTGTGGGGTGGCATTTCTTTGGGGGGCCGCACAGCCCTCCATTTGCTCGCCAGAGGTAGCCTGACTGCCATTAGGTACCGAGATGAGATCCTCAGACCCCTTGTGAGACCAAATGCTGGTGCGGTTGGCCCTGGGATCCTCCTAATGCAAGACCTCATGTGGCTGGAGTGTGTCAGCAGTTCCTGCAAGAGGAAGGCATTGATGCTATGGACTGGCCCGCCCGTTCCCCAGACCCGAATCCAATTGAGCACATTTGGGACATCATGTGTGGTTTTCCACTTTAATTTGGAGTGTGACTCTAAATCCAGACCTCCATGGGTTGATCAATTTGATTTCCATTGATAATTTGTGTGATTTTGTTGTCAGCTCATTCAACTATGTACAGAAAAAAAGTATTTCATAAAAATATTTCATTCATTCAGATCTAGGATGTGTTATTTTAGTGTTCCCTTTATTTTTTTGAGCAGTGTATATTAATATAAATTAATTGGGCACTAGAACAGTCTGCAGCACTCAGCCTCACCCTACTAGAATATGAAGTCAAATGTCTACTGATGATCTATCTGATGCTTCTGCTCACCAACTAAGGAGGGCCTACAGCACCACCTAGATCTTCTGCACAGATTCTGTCAGACCTGGGCCCTGACAGTAAGTCTCAGTAAGACAAAAATAATAAGTGTTCCAAAAAAGGTCCAGTCGCCAGGACCACAAATACCAATTCCATCTAGACACCCATTTGCACACAAAATGATACATACCTTGGCCTAAAGATCAGCGCCACAGGTAACTTCCACAAATCTGTGAACGAGCTGAGCGACAAGGCAAGAAGGGCCTTCTATGCCATCAAAAGGAACAAAAATCGACACACCAATTAGGATCTGGCTAAAAATACTTGAATCAGTTATTGAACCAATTGCCCTTTATGGTTGTGAGGTCTTGGTCTGCTCACAAACCAAGAATTCACAAAATGGGGTAAACACCAAATTGAGACTCTGCAAATATTTCCTCAGTGTACAGCATTAAAAAAACCAAACATAATAATGCATGCACAGCAGAACTAGGCCGATACCCGCTAATTATCAAAATCCAGAAAAGAGACCACCTAAAATGAAGCAATTCCCAAACCTTCCATAACAAAGCCATCACCTACAGAGAGATGAACCTGGAGAAGAGTCCCCTAAGCAAGCTGGTCCTGGGGCTCTGTTCACAAACAGACCCCACAGAGCCCCACGACAGCAACACAATTAGAACCAACCAAATCACGAGAAAACAAAAAGAGAATTATTTCCAATGTGTCAAATAATTAACCAAAAAAACAGAGCAAACTAGAATGCTATTTGGCCCTAAACAGAGAGTACACAGTGGCAGAATACCTCACCACTGTGACTGACCCAAACTTAAGCAAAGCTTTGACTATGTAGACTCAGTGAGCATTGCCTTGCTATTGAGAAAGGCCACCGAAGGCAGACCAGAAGCTTTTAGTGGCCTACTCCTCCACTTCTAAGAAGGCATTTAGGCACACATAGATCTGATGACATGTAGACACAGGTGCTCAGAGGTCTCAGGAGAACTTAAATGAGTGCTCGTCTACCCTGTGTACCACTGAATCCTGATCAACAAGTTCAGACCTAAAACGGTTACGGTTGTCCTTATACATCTCCCCCCACCCCATCAGTGATTAGAAATGACAGTTCCCAGAGCATGGTAGATGACATTCAAAAATACTTGTCACATGCTTTGTAAACAACAGGTGTAAACTAACAGTGAAATGCTTACTGACGGGCCCTTAACAATGCAGAGAGAATTTTTTTGGAAAAAGATAATACGTAGAATAAATCCACAATGAGTAAGGATAACTTGGCGATATACACGGGGTAGCAGTACTGAATCCATGTCCAGGGGTACGAGGTAATGGAGTTCCATATGTAGATATAGGTAGGAGTAAAGTAACTAGGCAACAGGATAAATAACAGTAGCAGCAGCATAGTTAGTGCAAAAAGGGTCAATGCAGATAGTTAAATAGTTTACCAATAGCTACCCAGACCAACTATTTAGTGGTCTTATGGCTTTGAGTTAGCAGCTGTTCAGGGTTCTGTTGGTACCACTTGCCATGCGTTAGCAGAGAGAACAGTCTATGACTTGGGTGGCTGGAGTCTGATTATTTTTAAGGCCTTCCGCAGACACTGCCTGGTATAGAGGGTCTAGAGGGCAGGGAGCCCAGCCCCAGGGATGAACTGGGCCTTACGCACTAAACTAGCGCCTTCCGGTTGGACGTCAAGCAGTTGCCACACCAAGTGGTGATGCACGACTGTATTGGTGTCTGTGGACAATGATAATTCCTTAGTGATGAGGACACAGAGGAACTTCACAGCCTTGTCTGCATATTAAATCAATGAAACCAATAAACTGTATCTATTCATGTTCTGCAGCAGTGTTTGATTGGATCTGAACTCATTCCACAGGATTTATATTTTCATTATTCAGATCATTGGTTTAGGCAGAGTCGGTCCTGATGACCCAAAGCGATTATTAAGACTAGAGCAGTTGCTCACTATAAACTAACGTATATTGAACCCAAGTGCTCTGCATACATCAACTAAGAGTTTGAGAGCTTGGGACTATAAGGTTCTAGATAATTGGCTTTAAAGTTCCAACCCCTCATTGGTTTGAAAGGTGTCAGCGATTTTTATCTTGTATTCTGTTACACTTGAATTGCAACATGAATTGGTGTATTTAGACTACTGTATATGTAGAGAACATTGAACAGTACAAGGCTGTCAATAACTCAGTCTGGACAAAATGCGAGTAGAACCTTATAGTCCCAAGCGCTCGACTTAGCTCACTGAGAAAGCCTAGGCATTAGCTTAGTGAGCTAACATGAGTCTTCGGGAATCAGGCAAGGTTACTCACCACGTGAGCATAGTTCACCAAACCAACTAAATAATATCACAAGAACTGCACATGAAATGTTTTAGAAAAGTGACATTCCTGGAGAATACTCTGACACAGGTTGTGAAAAGCCACCCCAGAAAGGGAAAACAAAGCCTGATAAATCTTCAGTTGTGGTTTCCTCACCTGTCACCAACCATGGCTTGGAGATGACATACACCACCTCACCATGAAAATAAACCGTAGTCCTGGGGACATGCGAATACAATGCCCACTCCCTTCTTTCTGATAGCAGTGATCTTTAATGGTGATGCACCAGTAGTCATGTGTGGGAGCAGCAAAAAGGGGCTCATGTGGCTACTGATTGAGTGGGAGTATGTAGCATATCTCATCTACCAAATCTCTCTCTTCACTAGAACCACAGGGGGCATACGGCTGGGTCTGATGGAGCTATACTTGATAGGGCGTTCAACAGCATGATGTTATCCACAGAGAACGACATCTAAAACACACACACACTTTCGTATAATACACACTTGTACATGTGAAATAGGACAAATAAGCACCCACCAAACTATTATTATTTATACTGTTCGAAGAGCATGAGACTTCAGATTAATAAATTGAGTCATCACACAGTTCCGTGCCAATTCATAGCTGTGTGCTGAATTAACTTCGTTCATGTGAAATCTATAGACAATACCGGTATTGAGTTGGGCACCTAATTAATGAAGGTAACTGTGATTCCATAAATTATTAAGGCTCATAGGTGGCGGCAACGGGTGTGTATGTGTGACCATTAGAGAACCCTAATGAACTAGTGCGGCGTTATAGGCTACAGTTCATGTCGATATAACACCATCAATACTGTAATGTAAACGCAATGCCACTGAAGCAAGACAACCGCTGGTCGGTTATGTGCGCTATTTAGAAATATAACCTATATCACCAATTACCCTACCGTCTTCAACAGCATCCACACACAATCACCAGTCGCGTGAGAATGCGGTCATTAATCATCTCACCAATTAGTAAATTAACACGATCAAGCCGAGCATTATTTTACCTGCAGACAGTCAGTAGATTCCTTCTCTCCACAACTCCGCTTCTGGCAGCGTCCTGTTTGTGAGCTACATGCAGCCCCAGGCTACGTGACGCCATCCTCGCCATAGTTAGTCGTATCTCCCCAGTGTATGTGCCCAGTATTTGCTGTCCCTGTTTCTTTTAAATCAGCAGGTTGGGTTCAACAGTGTACGCCACCGCCCGCGGGCTCTATCCGCGTCACTCCAGCACGCTCGCTCGTTTGTTGAAAGTCAACGTATAGGGCAAGAGGGATATGGATGAACAGAAATCACCCAGTAATTTGGGAGAGAAACAGTCACGGGGTTGTGCTAAAACGCCCAAACCAAGTGCTGGGAAGTCTGAGCGGTTTAAATTCCTGTTTAGAGCGAATTAGGCTACCGATGGTAACCTCGATGGTCTTGGGAGACGAAGAGACTTTCTATGTGTGCATCCCAATAGTATAAAAAAGTACTTTATTCTCTCCTACATCTGCACCCATCTAAAAGGTTTAATGAAAATATTTCACACCAAAACATACCCTGGTCCCAGATTGGTTTGTGCTCATGTCAACTCCAATGCTGTTATTGTTAAACCAACACTTGGCATGCCAATTCAATAAGGAGTTATGGCATTTAGAGTTCACAAGAGAGTAGAAATAGACACCCAGGCTAGCTGAAACAAGAGAGTTCGTTTAGGTTTTGGCTACTTCCTGTACAGGCCCAGTTGCCTATTATTTCATAGAGAATGAAAGAGGACTCTAGTAGCCAAAAGGCTATATCAGCATGGGCAGCGCCATTGAGGGCCATTTTAATGTTGTCAACTTGGTGGGAGTTCCAACTTCAAGACTGTGGACAGTGGCTGGCTGAAGCTGGAGCAACGTCAATGGCAGCTGGGAGAATCACTTGAAGAATAATCATAGAGATAGATTCAGGACTCATCTTTGTATCAGTGCCATTATAGTGTCTGTGGCAGCATGGGCAGCGCCATCGAGGATATCTCCATATTGAAGTAGTACATTTTATTTTTCATGACTGGCTGATCCTTCCTGGTGACCAGGTTGGACATGACTCCAACAGGATCACCAGGAGGTATCAGCCGCTGTCCAGTCTTGTGGTTCTCAAATGTCAGATCGTGGGTGGTTCCGATGGCCGCTATCCATGGTGCTGAATCTGGATCTTTGCTACTAGCGCTATTTGCTGGTTTGTTGACCTTTATCATTATTTGTAAGACAAACGCCCAACCTTTACTGAACAAAAATATAAACGCAAAATGCAAAAAAAAATCAGATTTGACTGAGTTACAGTTCATATAAGGTAATCAGTCAATTGAAATAAATTCATTAGGCCCTAATCTATGGATTTGATATAACTGGACAGGGGCACAGCCATGGATGGGCCTGGGAGGGCATAGGCCCACCCACTTGGGAGCCAGGGCCACCCACTGGAGAGCCAGGCCCAGCCAATCAGAATGAGTTTTTCCCCACAAAAGGGCTTTATTACAGACAGAAATACTCCTCGGTTTCATCAGCTGTAAAGGTGGCTGGTCTCAGACTAGGTGAAGAAGCTGAATGTGGAGGTACTGGGTTGGCGTGGTTACACGTGGTCTGTGGTTGTGAGACCGGTTGGATGTACTGCCAAATTCTCTAAAACGACGTTGGAGTTTTATGGTAGAGAAATTAACATTAAATTATCTGGTAACAGCTCTGGTGGACATTGCTGCAGTCAGCATGCCAATAGCATGCTCCCTCAAAATGTGAGACATCTGTGGCATTGCGTTGTGTGACAAAACTGCACGTTTTAGAGTGGCCTTTTATTTTCCCCAGCATAAGGTGCACCTGTGTAATGATCATGCTGTTTAATCAGCTTCTTGTTATGCCACACCTGTCAGGTGGTTGGATTATCTTGACAAAGGAAAATGCTCACTAAAATGGATGTTTACTAATGTGTGCATAAAATCTGAGATAATTTTTTGGGTATGTACAATTTCTCGGATCTTTTATTTCAGCTCATGAAACATGGGACCAACACTTTACATGTTACGTTTATATTTTTGTTCAGTATACATAATCTATATGGTTATTGTTTTGTGTAATACACTGCTCAAAAAAATAAAGGGAACACTAAAATAACACATCCTAGATCTGAATGAATGAAATATTCTTATTGAATACTTTTTTCTTTACATAGTTGAATGTGCTGACAACAAAATCACACAAAAATTATCAATGGAAATCAAATTTATCAACCCATGGAGGTCTGGATTTGGAGTCACACTCAAAATTAAAGTGGAAAAACACACTACAGGCTGATCCAACTTTGATGTAATGTCCTTAAAACAAGTCAAAATGAGGCTCAGTAGTGTGTGTGGCCTTCACGTGCCTGTATGACCTCCAAACAACACCTGGGGAGGTCTCTCCTGAGGGATCTCCTCCCAGACCTGGACTAAAGCATCCGCCAACTCCTGGACAGTCTGTGGTGCAACGTGGCGTTGGTGGATGGAGCGAGACATGATGTCCCAGATGTGCTCAATTGGATTCAGGTCTGGGGAACGGGCGGGCCAGTCCATAGCATCAATGCCTTCCTCTTGCAGGAACTGCTGACACACTCCAGCCACATGAGGTCTAGCATTGTCTTGCATTAGGAGGAACCCAGGGCCAACCGCACCAGCATATGGTCTCACAAGGGGTCTGAGGATCTCATCTCGGTACCTAATGGCAGTCAGGCTACCTCTGGCGAGCACATGGAGGGCTGTGTGGCCCCCCAAAGAAATGCCACCCCACACCATGACTGACCCACCGCCAAACCGGTCATGCTGGAGGCTGTTGCAGGCAGCAGAACGTTCTCTACGGCATCTCCAGACTCTGTCACGTCTGTCACATGTGCTCAGTGTGAACCTGCTTTCATCTGTGAAGAGTACAGGGCGCCAGTGGCAATTGCCAATCTTGGTGTTCTCTGGCAAATGCATCCTGCACGGTGTTGGGCTGTAAGCACAACCCCCACCTGTGGACGTCGGGCCTTCATACCACCCTCATGGAGTCTGTTTCTGACCGTTTGAGCAGACACATGCACATTTGTGGCCTGCTGGAGGTCATTTTGCAGGGCTCTGGCAGTGCTCCTCCTGTTCCTCCTTGCACAAAGGCGGAGGTAGCGGTCCTGCTGCTGGGTTGTTGCCCTCCTACAGCCTCCTCCACGTCTCCTGATGTACTGGCCAGTCTCCTGGTAGCGCCTCCATGCTCTGGACACTACGCTGACAGACACAGCAAACCTTCTTGCCACAGCTCGCATTGATGTGCCATCCTGGATGAGCTGCACTACCTGAGCCACTTGTGTGGGTTGTAGACTCTGCTACCACTAGAGTGAAAACACCGCCAGCATTCAAAAGTGACCAAAACATCAGCCAGGAAGCATAGGAACTGAGAAGTGGTCTGTGGTTGCCACCTGCAGAACCACTCCTTTATTGGGAGTGTCTTGCTAATTGCCTATAATTTCCACCTGTTGTCTATTCCTTTTGCACAACAGCATGTGCAATTTATTGTCAATCAGTGATGCTTCCTAAGGGGACAGTTTGATTTCACAGAAGTTTGATTGACTTGGAGTAACATTGTGTTGTTTAAGTGTTCCCTTTATTTTCTTGAGCAGTGTATATTGATGATGTTCAGAATGAGAATAATCTTTATTCACCAAATATAAGCTATTTATATGTACAGTAATTTGACTAGCTGAAATGGTGCTGCATCAATAAACAGAAAGCAAAGCAAGGTTTTTTATATTTGTTTAATCAGGCCACAGGCCACATTGAACGTGTTCGAACTGTGTTCTCTGTTATGATATGATATGATAGGGTGGCAGGTAGCCTAGTGGTTAGAGTGGTGGGCCTGTAACTAAAAGGTTGCTGGTTCAACTACCTGAGCTGACAAGGTGAAATCTGTTGCTCTGCCCTTGAGGAAGGCACTTAACCCTAATTTCCCCGAAGGGTGCTGTACTACTATTGCTGACCCAGTAAAACTACACCTATCTGGTGTGTAAAAATAGAAATGTTAGGAATGTCAGTTTTCAGGTAGATGGGGACCCCCAGTGGCCATGGAGTGAGCTGCAGCTGTTCCAATACCTGAATCCTTCCTCCCCTTTCCTGAAGTGCCTTGGACACTGATCTGACACACGCTCAGTGGGAATAGTCAGAATGGTGTTTATAGCAGAGGAGATTCACAGGGGCATTTGGTGAGTTTAAGGCACATGTGTCGAACTCATTCCATGGAGGCTGAGTGTCTGTGGGTTTTCACTCCTTTGAACTTGATTGATGAATTAAAGTCACTAATTAGCAAAGAACTCCCCTCACCTGGTTGTCTAGGTGTTAATTGAAAGGAAAAGGCAGCAGACGCTAGGCCCTGGAATGAGTTTGACACCCCAGGTTTAAGGGGATTCATGGATATCGAAAAAAAGTGTTTTTGGGCTACTGAGGAAATGCAATGGACTAATTATCTACCCCAAGACAACAACTCTACTGAGACAGACCGATCAAAACTCTAATGAGACAAACCAATCAAAACTACTGAAACAGATCAATCAAAACTCTACTGAGACACAGACCAATCAAAACTCTACTGAAACAGACCAATCAAAACTCTACTGAGACAGACCAATCAAAACTGTTTTGATGTGTTTTGTGTTGTCACTTTTTTCTCTGAGGAAACAAGATGCCTCATCTCGGGGGTTAAACTATTTTCTAACTAAACAAGAGGTGCCCCTACTGCAGGGGTAGCCAACTAGATTCAGCCGCGGCCTGATCTTTGTTGGAGTGGATGGTCAGGGGGCTGGAACATAATTATAATAATTTGTACACTGCAAATTGTCCACAACTACGCCCAAAATTAGATTGTATTTGAAAATAGCAATCATTTTATACCATTGTATTGGGAAATAACAATAATTTCATACCTTGATTACATTGAGACACAATCACATATGTCTATTTTTATTCATGGGAATATGAGGTGAACAGATGACCTAAATCAAACTAATTTTGTGCTGAATTCCTGGTGATTTTAGTCATTTTTTGACCAAAAACTAAAATCCCCCCCAAAGGAAAATACATACATATACAGTGGGGCAAAAAAGTATTTAGTCAGCCACCAATTGTGCAAGTTCTCCCACTTAAAAAGATGAGAGAGGCCTGTAATTTTCATCATAGGTACACTTCAACTATGACAGACAAAATGAGAAAAAAATCCAGAAAATCACATTGTAGGATTTTTTATTAATTTATTTGCAAATTATGGTGGAAAATAAGTATTTGGTCAATAACAAAAGTGTATCTCTTTGTTATATACCTTTGTTGGCAAAGACAGAGGTCAAACTTTTTCTGTAATTCTTCACAAGGTTTTCACACACTGTTGCTGGTATTTTGGCCCATTCCTCCATGCAGATGTCCTCTGGAGCAGTGATGTTTTGGGGCTGTTGCTGGGCAACACGGACTTTCAACTCCCTCCAAAGATTTTCTATGGGGTTGAGATCTGGAGACTGGCTAGGCCACTCCAGGACCTTGAAATGCTTCTTACGAAGCCACTCCTTCGTTGCCCGGGCGGTGTGTTTGGGATCATTGTCATGCTGAAAGACCCAGCCACGTTTCATCTTCAATGCCCTTGCTGATGGAAGGAGGTTTTCACTCAAAATCTCACGATACATGGCCCCATTCATTCTTTCCTTTACACGGATCAGTCGTCCTGGTCCCTTTGCAGAAAAACAGCCCCAAAGCATGATGTTTCCACCCCCATGCTTCACAGTAGGTATGGTGTTCTTTGGATGCAACTCAGCATTCTTTGTCCTCCAAACACGACGTGTTGAGTTTTTACCAAAAAGTTATATTTTGGTTTCATCTGACCATATGACATTCTCCCAATCTTCTTCTGGATCATCCAAATGTTATCTAGCAAACTTCAGACGGGCCTGGACATGTACTGGCTTAAGCAGGGGGACACGTCTGGCACTGCAGGATTTGAGTCCCTGGCGGCGTAGTGTGATACTGATGGTAGGCTTTGACAGAGGAGCCTCTTAAAGAAGAAGTTACAGGTCTGTGAGAGCCAGAAGTCTTGCTTGTTTGTAGGTGACCAAATACTTATTTTCCACCATAATTTGCAAATAAATTCATTAAAAATCCTACAATGTGATTTTCTGGATTTTTTTTCTCATTTTGTCTGTCATAGTTGAAGTGTACCTATGATGAAAATTACAGACCTCTCTCATCTTTTTAAGTGGGAGAACTTGCACAATTGGTGGCTGACTAAATACTTTTTTTGCCCCACTGTACATACATATATTATGTAATTTTTTTTCTACAAACTTTTGAAAACACTTGCTGGCTAGTTTTGCCATTTTTTTCTCGCACTGTGGGTTGCTCTTGCAAAAGAGATTTTCAACCTCAAGGGTATTTTCTGATTGAATAAAGGTTAAACAGTCTTTACCAATCAGAATCTCTGACCCTGTTCTTCTTCCCCTGTCCCTCAGAACTGGTTGAAACTGGTTTGAGCCTGAGAAGAACCCTGAAGACTGGAATACAGACTTGAGCTCCATACCTCAGCTTCTATCTCTGACCTCCTGTCTGTGTAGTCACTAGTTCTGTGGTTGACATCAGAACCAGAGAGAAAGAGCAGATCTCTCTTCCTGATTCTCAGAAAGTAAGTAAAGGGGCAAATCTGAACCTATTGAAGTACCACAATAACAGCTGAAAGAGCTTCAGTGAATGATTCATAGATATAGAAGATTATTCAAATCCAATCACATTTTTTTTGTCACATGGGCTGAATGCAACAGGTGTAGATTTGATCTGTGACATGCGTTGAGCCCTTTCCCAACCATTCAGAGATACAAAGGAAGAAAAATGGTATGTTGTCTTTGGGATGAATTGGTGTCTGACGTTTTGATAGGGAGGAGGGACCTTATCTGACTGACTAGTAACGGATTCTTAACCTACTTTTGTGAGACACAACCTCGATCTGTCTGTAGATTGACTGAACAAACCTGGATACTTCATATATTCATCCTATAGTAAGACATTAACATCAAGGAAGTTAACCTATCCTAACGTGCTTTTTGTCTTAAAACCTTTTAACTAATATTACTCCAGTTGTTTTTAGGTCAATCCTTCATTAACCGGTGACATCACTGTATGTCATCCACTTCTACTGAGTCAGTGTGTGACGAAAACCCAAGAAGTGATGTCACAGTATGACACCCCCTTTTTTATTGGGATATTGTCAATGAGTGACACTTCATGGTTCAACGTGAGAACACAGTGGTAGTTGATTATATGGCATAAATAACCCAAGAGACTAAAACCTCTGGATAGGCCTACAGGTGGATACTAATGGTAAACATGTGCTTCATAGCATCAACAATAAAACAAATAAGTGATAGGAAAAAGAGACATAGATGGAGAGCATATTATGATCGCTGAGCATATAAGCCGTGTGTGTGTGTGCGTGTGTGTGTGTGTGTGTGTGTGTGTGCGTGTGCGTGTACGTGTGTGTGTGTGTGTGTGTGTGCGTGTGCGTGTGTGCGTGCGCATGCGTGTGTGTGTGCGTGTGCGTGTGTGTGTGCGTGTGTGCGTGTGTGTGTGTGTGCGTGCGTAGAGAAGCTCCTGACTAACTGTACCTTTAGCCCACACACTGGTGTGTGTTTATTGAATGTTGTATAACATTAATGTGTTATCTGAATTGGTCTTTGACATGCACATACTCAGGGACAATAACACACACCTGTTCCTTTTTGCCCTTTCAGCCAGCCCAACACGAGGGGAGGTGTCTACTGTCACTTCACTTCACATTATCTACCAGTCCAACACGAGGGGAGGTGTCTACTGTCACTTCACTTCACATTATCTACCAGTCCAACACGAGGGGAGGTGTCTACTGTCACTTCACTTCACATTATCTACAATCCCAACACGAGGGGAGATGTCTACTGTCACTTCACATCACATTATCTACCAGTCCAACACGAGGGGAGGTGTCTACTGTCACTTCACTTCACATTATCTACAATCCCAACACGAGGGGAGATGTCTACTGTCACTTCACATCACATTATCTACCAGTCCAACACGAGGGGAGGTGTCTACTGTCACTTCACTGTGTACTGACATTATCTACCAGTCCAACACGAGGGGAGGTGTCTACTGTCACTTCACTGTGTACTGACATTATCTACCAGTCCAACACGAGGGGAGATGTCTACTGTCACTTCACATCACATTATCTACCAGTCCAACATGAGGGGAGGTGTCTACTGTCACTTCACATCACATTATCTACCAGTCCAACACGAGGGGAGATGTCTACTGTCACTTCACATCACATTATCTACAATCCCAACACGAGGGGAGATGTCTACTGTCACTTCACTTCACAGTATCTACCAGTCCAACACGAGGGGAGATGTCTACTGTCACTTCACATCACATTATCTACCAGTCCAACACGAGGGGAGATGTCTACTGTCACTTCACTTCACATTATCTACCAGTCCAACACGAGGGGAGATGTCTACTGTCACTTCACTTCACATTATCTACAATCCCAACACGAGGGGAGATGTCTACTGTCACTTCACATCACATTATCTACCAGTCCAACACGAGGGGAGATGTCTACTGTCACTTCACTGTGTACTGACATTATCTACCAGTCCAACCATACATTATATTCAGACAGTCTTGGAGGACAATGGAGATTGGAAGCTCAGTAGAGAAATGTTTTCTGGTTTAGCTTGTCATTGAGATATAATTTGTTTTTTACTCCATTGTCCTTCAGTGGTTGAATATTTTGTCCGATGTCCAGTCATTCCAGCTTGATCAATGGCCAAGACAGGCCAGAGAGATTCTGAGGGGAAGTTAATGGTTTTATCAATAAGAGTAACTCACTGGCCACCATACTGTCTGTCTGTGGGTATGTGAACCCTGTACCAATCCCTGATGATGACAATGATTAACACATGTAGAGAGGTAAATGGCAGTGTGGGAGTCTTTATCCCTTTTCAATGATACACAAGCTGACAGAACAGAGTGAACAAGTCAAAGCACTAACTCAGACTGGAGGAAAAAGAACATCATCAATGTTCATTTATAGTTGAATGAACAAGTTGAGCAAACACATCATTTTTAATTGACTGAATTTTTGCCACCGTTTTCTCAAGTTGGATCTAAGTTTGGGCCAACAATTCTTTGTTGTTGTTCAGGTAACACTTAGCTCCAAAAGTTGAGTAAACAAAAAAATTGTATGTGGAACCAGTTACTTAATTAGTTGAAACAATATATATTTTTTTTTTTTTTTTTTTTTTTTACAGTGTGTGTTCTCAATGTAATTAATAACAGAAACTGTTTTGGCCTAAAGCTGAACAATTACAAGTAGAGGTAAGGGGCATTGGAGTGTGATAGTAACTCAATTTTTATTTATTTAACTAGGCAAGTCATTTAAAAAGATATTCTTAATTACAATGCCTGCCTACACTGGCCAAACCCAGACGATGCTGGGCCAGTTGTGCACTGCCCTATGGGACTCCCAATCACGACCGGATGTGATACAGCCTGGAATTGAACCAGGGACTGTAGTGACGCCTCTTGCACTGAGATGCAGTGCCTTTGCCCACTGCACCCCTGGGGAGTTTTACTGTAGTCTAGTCCTAGATAATTTATAGTCATTGTTCACTCTATGTTCTAGGCACGTCAATAGATGGAACAGTCAATAAGATGTTCATTTTGCTGAACTGGTAGGCTCTCCATTCTTTATAAGAGATTGGACATTGGCTATATGGATGCCCACTGTTGGTTCACGATGTTGTGAGAGAGAAAAATAATATCACTTTTTTAGAGTAGCGGTGGTTGTCTCTCAAATAGCGGCAACATGAGATGGCCATGTTCGGTATCTAATGTAATAACAAATACACACACTCAGCCATAACCCTATAGGTCATTGTCGCCTCCCTTAAAGCAGCTCCTGACGTCGAAGTCAAGGACAGACATACGTTTGATGGACATCAGGTGTGATTTGAGCAGGGGCGGCACGCGGCAGTAAATGATGTCACCCCCGTGTAACTATGATATAAGAGAAGCGCTGCTGCCTCCCTTGTTTCTCTATTGTGAGAGCGAAACAGAGGTAGACAAAGAGAGGACAGCACCGGAGCTGGGGGTAAGCACCGATAGTGGACCAACTGGCGGGAAAGAAGCGGTGAGTTTATCTAACAACCATTATGTATTTGTAATGTGCTCGACCGGATCTTCCGTTAGACTTTGTAATGTCAACTGCTTTTTCTAATAGCCTACAAGACAAGTCTAAACTATAGCCTATACTACACCACTATTTCAAAAGTAGGCTTAATAAATATGAAGTAGACTTCTGGGACATATTGAGGGTGTTAATTCACTACTGAGTCCAGACCATAGATATAGAATCTCATTCTAGTCCTGTGGGCAAGATGTCATGAACCGGAGTCAGTATCATGCAACCAGTTCGTTATCGTTTAATGAATTCGCACGCACGCCCATGATGAGTTCAAGCCTGTGGGTTAGCCCCTTAAATGCTTTATTGCAGGTGTCAAAGTTTGTCTTTCCCCAGACTCTTGAGGACGCTTAAATATCTTACCGTTACACGTCTTTGCGATCTCACCTGTACGGTTGTACCTGTTTGTATTGTTTCTTACATGCCATAAGACCCAGACATGGGCAAGAAGGACGAGATAGCTGTGGCCAAAGTCAAGATTGAGCAAAACGGAGACATTGGGTAAATATTTAGGTGCTATGCTGAGAATGTTGTCTTTGGGTGTTTGTATTTAGTCAACAATCGATTTGAATTATTATTCCTTCATTGGAATTACGGTCTAGTTCCTGAGTTAACTAACTCAATAACTTAATAACTTTATCTACCGTTTTTAAAGTTTAAAGATTATTACATAAAATTGATTTATAAAATGACGTAGATATTCTGTCTCTGCTAGAGAGGATAAAGATGAAGAGAAAAAGGGGGAGAAAGAGCCAAAGATGCCGATGATTGGCGCCATAGCTCTGGTGAGTAGCCGAGATAAACTGTCACATACTTCTCCAGCTTTACACACTGTAGACTATTTATTATCAGGGCCCTGAGGTATTATTTGTGTGTGTGTGTGCGTGCGTGTGTGTGTGTGTATGGGTGGGTGGTTGTGCGAAGGTGTGTGCATGTGACTTGTGTGCCTGCATGTGAACGTGTGCGTGCAACGTGCTTGCATGTGTGTAAAGTTAGAACCGAGATCAGACATGAATGTGGAAATAGGGGGGGGGGGGGTGGGAGTGGTCTGTTTCCTCTGGTCCCCTGCTGGGCCTGTAGAATAGCTGAAGGTTGAATTTCCTCTGTTTCCCTGCTGGGCCAGTAGAATAGCAGAATATTGAATTTCCTCTGTTTCCCTGCTGGGCCAGTAGAATAGCTGAAGGTTGAATTTCCTCTGTTTCCCTGCTGGGCCAGTAGAATAGCTGAAGGTTGAATTTCCTCTGTTTCCCTGTTGGGCCAGTAGAATAGCTGAAGGTTGAATTTCCTCTGTTTCCCTGCTGGGCCAGTAGAATAGCTGAAGGTTGAATTTCCTCTGTTTCCCTGCTGGGCCAGTAGAATAGCTGAAGGTTGAATTTCCTCTGTTTCCCTGCTGGGCCAGTAGAATAGCTGAAGGTTGAATTTCCTCTGGACCCCTGCTGGGCATGTAGAATAGCAGAAGGTTGAATTTCATCTGTTTCCGTCCTGGGCCAGTAGAATAGCTGAAGGTTGAATTTCCTCTGTTTCCCTGCTGGGCCAGTAGAATAGCAGAATATTGAATTTCCTCTGTTTCCCTGCTGGGCCAGTAGAATAGCTGAAGGTTGAATTTCCTCTGTTTCCCTGCTGGGCCAGTAGAATAGCTGAAGGTTGAATTTCCTCTGTTCCCCTGCTGGGCCAGTAGAATAGCTGGTTAAACTTCCTCTGGTTAGGAGCCTCTACCACTGGAGATACATACTGGAGTTCTACATACAAAATGACTCAAGAGTATTCATTACCTTCATATGTTCTCTTTCTCTCTCTGCTCATCTGTCCATCTCTGTCCCTTTTTTCCTCTCCACTTATCCTTCCCCCCTTTAATTCTTTCTCCCCTTCCCTCTCCCCTGCCATTTCTCACTCCCTTTCTCTCTATCCTTCCCAATCTCTCACTTTCCTCATATCCCCACCCTGCCCCTCATTCTCTCTCCTCTTCCCCCATGCCTCTATAGTTCAGGTTTGCTGATGGTTGGGACAGGTTGATGATTGTGCTGGGGACCATCATGGCTATGGTTAATGGAACGGTCCTCCCTCTCATGTGTATCGTCTTTGGGGACATGACTGACAGCTTCATAGGAGACTCCATACAGACACAGAATAACTTCACCAGTGAGTCAGTCCCTACACACACACACACACACACACACACACACACACACAAGCATGCACGCAACCATACACACACACACACACACACACACTCTCTGAAAGGACAACACCACCACTTTTCAACCTCATTTTCATCTCCAACGCAATACCAGTGCCTACATGTGAAAACGACGCATTTCTACATCTTTTAAAAAATATATAAAGTTAAGTAGTTATACCTGATGACATCATAAAAAGCTAAAACATTTTAAAAAAAACAGTGATTTTCAAACAATATGAGATTTGAGGTGATGCGGGGAGCAAGAAATTACCCTCTGGCTAGAAACTCAATTGCAGGTTTTGAAAATCACAGTTTTTTGTCACAGATGACACTTTTTTAGGACCTTTCTTCTTGTCTTTTTAACCACAGATCATAGAAACAGGCTGTTTTCACATGTAGACACTGGTTTGGTGTTGGAGATAATGAACATGAGGTTGAAAAGTGGTGGAATTGCCCTTTAACTGTCTAACTGTCACATCTTTTCCTGCTCTAGACATCACATTCCCTGTTTCCAACACCACTCTTGGAGAGGAGATGACGGGGTGAGGCTAAGACTCAATTATATTTCAGTTTACCAAGAAGGGAGTAGTTCCTGATCTTTGACCGGATCTATTTCAGAGGCTCCGTATCCGTGAGTCCGCAAATTCTCACAGTATCTCACGGGAACTTGGACTTCATCTATTTTCATAACCTAGACAGGGTGAACTGCATAGTTAAAGGGCAATTCCACCACTTTTCAACCTCCTATTCATTATCTCCAGCACCATACCAGTGTCTACATGCGGAAAGTATTCAGACCCCTTGACTTTTTAACATTTTGTTATGTTACAGGCTTATTCTAAAATTGATTAAATTGTTTTTCCCCCCCTCATCAGTCTACACACTATACCCCATAATGACAAAGAAACAACTTTGAAATGTTAATTTATATTAAAATTCAACTGAAATATCACATTCACATAAGTATTCAGACCATTTCAAATCAAATCAAATCAAATTTTATTTGTCACATACACATGGTTAGCAGATGTTAATGCGAGTGTAGCGAAATGCTTGTGCTTCTAGTTCCGACAATGCAGTAATAACCAACAAGTAATCTAACTAACAATTCCAAAACTACTGTCTTGTACACAGTGTGAGGGGATAAAGAATATGTACATAAGGATATATGAATGAGTGATGGTACAGAGCAGCATAGGCAGATACAGTAGATGGTATCGAGTACAGTATATACATATGAGATGAGTATGTAAACAAAGTGGCATAGTTAAAGTGGCTAGTGATACATGTATTACATAAGGATACAGTCGATGATATAGAGTACAGTATATACGTATGCATATGAGATGAATAATGTAGGGTAAGTAACATTATATAAGGTAGCATTGTTTAAAGTGGCTAGTGATATATTTACATCATTTCCCATCAATTCCCATTATTAAAGTGGCTGGAGTTGAGTCAGTGTCAGTGTGTTGGCAGCAGCCACTCAATGTTAGTGGTGGCTGTTTAACAGTCTGATAGCCTTGAGATAGAAGCTGTTTTTCAGTCTCTCGGTCCCAGCTTTGATGCACCTGTACTGACCTCGCCTTCTGGATGATAGCGGGGTGAACAGGCAGTGGCTCGGGTGGTTGATGTCCTTGATGATCTTTATGGCCTTCCTGTGACATCGGGTGGTGTAGGTGTCCTGGAGGGCAGGTAGTTTGCCCCCGGTGATGCGTTGTGCAGACCTCACTACCCTCTGGAGAGCCTTACGGTTGAGGGCGGAGCAGTTGCCGTACCAGGCGGTGATACAGCCCGCCAGGATGCTCTCGATTGTGCATCTGTAGAAGTTTGTGAGTGCTTTTGGTGACAAGCCGAATTTCTTCAGCCTCCTGAGGTTGAAGAGGCGCTGCTGCGCCTTCTTCACAATGCTGTCTGTGTGAGTGGACCAATTCAGTTTGTCTGTGATGTGTATGCCGAGGAACTTAAAACTTGCTACCCTCTCCACTACTGTTCCATCGATGTGGATAGGGGGGTGTTCCCTCTGCTGTTTCCTGAAGTCCACAATCATCTCCTTAGTTTTGTTGACGTTGAGTGTGAGGTTATTTTCCTGACACCACACTCCGAGGGCCCTCACCTCCTCCCTGTAGGCCGTCTCGTCGTTGTTGGTAATCAAGCCTACCACTGTTGTGTCGTCCGCAAACTTGATGATTGAGTTGGAGGCGTGCGTGGCCACGCAGTCGTGGGTGAACAGGGAGTACAGGAGAGGGCTCAGAACGCACCCTTGTGGGGCCCCAGTGTTGAGGATCAGCGGGGAGGAGATGTTGTTGCCTACCCTCACCACCTGGGGGCGGCCCGTCAGGAAGTCCAGTACCCAGTTGCACAGGGCGGGGTCGAGACCCAGGGTCTCGAGCTTGATGACGAGCTTGGAGGGTACTATGGTGTTGAATGCCGAGCTGTAGTCAATGAACAGCATTCTCACATCGGTATTCCTCTTGTCCAGATGGGTTAGGGCAGTGTGCAGTGTGGTTGAGATTGCATCGTCTGTGGACCTATTTGGGCGGTAAGCAAATTGGAGTGGGTCTAGGGTGTCAGGTAGGGTGGAGGTGATATGGTCCTTGACTAGTCTCTCAAAGCACTTCATGATGACGGAAGTGAGTGCTACGGGGCGGTAGTCGTTTAGCTCAGTTACCTTAGCTTTCTTGGGAACAGGAACAATGGTGGCCCTCTTGAAGCATGTGGGAACAGCAGACTGGTATAGGGATTGATTGAATATGTCCGTAAACACACCGGCCAGCTGGTCTGCGCATGCTCTGAGGGCGCGGCTGGGGATGCCGTCTGGGCCTGCAGCCTTGCGAGGGTTAACACGTTTAAATGTCTTACTCACCTCGGCTGCAGTGAAGGAGAGACCGCAAGTTTTCGTTGCAGGCCGTGTCAGTGGCACTGTATTGTCCTCAAAGCGGGCAAAAAAGTTATTTAGTCTGCCGGGGAGCAGGACATCCTGGTCCGTGACTGGGCTGGATTTCTTCCTGTAGTCCGTGATTGACTGTAGACCCTGCCACATGCCTCTTGTGTCTGAGCCGTTGAATTGAGATTCTACTTTGTCTCTGTACTGACGCTTAGCTTGTTTGATAGCCTTGCGGAGGGAATAGCTGCACTGTTTGTATTCGGTCATGTTACCAGACACCTTGCCCTGATTAAAAGCAGTGGTTCGCGCTTTCAGTTTCACACGAATGCTGCCATCAATCCACGGTTTCTGGTTAGGGAATGTTTTAATCGTTGCTATGGGAACGACATCTTCAACGCACGTTCTAATGAACTCGCACACCGAATCAGCGTATTTGTCATTTACTCAGTACTTTGTTGAAGCACCTTTGAAAATGATTACAGCTTCAAGTCTTCTTGGGTATGATGCTACAAGCTTGAGGAGTTTTTCCAATTCTTCTCTGCAGATCCTCTAAAGCTCTGTCAGATTGGATGGGGAGCATTGCTGCACAGCTATTTTCAGGTCTCTCCAGAGACGTTTGATCAGGTTCAAGTCCGGGCTATGCCTGGGCCACTCAAAGACATTCAGAGACTTGTCCCGAAGCCACTCCTGCGTTGTCTTGGCTGTGTGCTTAAAGTCATTGTCCTGTTGGAAGGGGAATCTTCTCACCAGTCTGAGGTCCTGAGCTCTCTGGAGCAGGTTTTCATCAAGGATCTCTCTGTAATTTGCTCCGTCATCTTTGCCTCAATCCTGACTAGTCTCCCAGTCCCTGCTGCTGAAAAACATCCCCACAGCATGATGCTGCCACCACCATGCTTTACTGTAGGGATGGTGCCAGGTTTCCTCCAGGCGTGACACTTGGCATTCAGGCCAAATCACATTTAATTTGTCACATACGCTGAATATAGGTAAAGTTATTAAAGTGACTATAATAACAGACAGTAGCAGCAGCGTAGAGTGAGGGGAGGGGGTAATGCAAATAGTCTGGGTAGCCATCTGATTAGCTGTTCAGGAGTCTTATGGCTTGGTGGTAGAAGCTGTTTTAGAAGCCTCTTGGAGCTAGACTTGGCGCTCCAGTAACGCTTGCCATGCAGTAGCAGAGAGAACAGTCTATGACTGGGGTGGCTGGAGTCTTTTTTTTTTTCTTTTTTTAAATTAATTTTACCCCTTTTTCTCCCCAATTTCGTAGTATCCAATTGTTGTAGTAGCTACTATCTTGTCTCATCGCTACAACTCCCGTACGGGCTCGGGAGAGACGAAGGTTGAAAGTCATGCGTCCTCCGATAGACAACCAACCAAGCCGCTGCTTCTTTAACACAGCGCACATCCAACCCGGAAGCCAGCCGCACCAATGCGCCGGAGGAAACACTGTGCACCTGGCCACCTTGGCTAGCGTACACTGCGCCCAGCCCGCCACAGGAGTCGCTGGTGCGCGATGAGACAAGGACACCCCTACCGACCAAGCCCTCCCTAACCCGGGCGACGCTAGGCCAATTGTGCGTCGCCCCACGGACCTCCCGGTCGCGGCCGGTTACGACAGAGCCTGGGCGCGAACCCAGGACTCTGATGGCACAGCTGGCGCTGCAGTACAGCGCCCTTAACCACTGCGCCACCCGGGAGGCCCTGTGGCTGGAGTCTTTAACAATTTTTAGGGCCTTCCTCTGACACTGCCTGGTATAGACTGGGACTTACGAAAGCTAAGGCTATCTTTTTCAAACAGAAATTTGCATCCTGTAGCACTAATTCCGAAAAGTTTTGGGACACTGTAAAGTCCATGGAGAATAAGAGCACCTCCTCCCAGCTGCCCACTGCTCTGAGGCTAGGAAACACTGTCACCACCGATAAATCTACAATAATCGTTCATTTCAATAAGCATTTTTCCATGGCTGGCTATGCTTTCCACCTGGCTACCCCTACCCTGGCCAACAGCTCGGCACCCCCTGCATAAACTTGCCCAAGCCCCCCCTTGCTTCTCCTTCCCCCAAATCCAGAGAGCTGATGTTCTGAAAGAGCTGCAAAATCTGGATCCCTACAAATTAGCTGGGCTAGACAATCTGGACCCTCTCTTTCTAAAATTATCCACAGAAATTGTTGCAACCACTATTACTAGCCTGTTCAACCTCTCTTTTGTATCGTCTGAGATCCCCAAAGATTGGAAAGCTGCCACTGTCATCCCCCTCTTCAAAGGGGGGAGACACTCTAGACCCAAACTGTTATAGACCTATATCCATCCTGCACTGCCTTTCTAAAATCTTCGAAAGCCAAGTTAACAAACAGATCACCGACCATTTTGAATCCCACCGTACCTTCTCCACTATGCAATCTGGTTTCCGAGCTGGTCATGGGTGCACCTCAGCCACGCCCAAGGTCCTAAACAATATCATAACTGCCATCGATAAAAGACAGCCGTCTTTCGACCTGGCCAAGACTTTCGACTCTGTCAATCATCGCATTCTTTATCGGCAGACTTGCTTTCTCAAATAACTGCCTCACCTGGTTCACCAACTACTTCTCAGATAGAGTTCAGTGTGTCAAATCGGAGGGCCTGTTGTCCGGACCTCTGGCAGTCTCTATGGTGGTGCCACAGGGTTAAATTCTCGGGCCGACTCTTTTCTCTGTATACATCAATGATGTCGCTCTTGCTGCTGGTGATTTTCTGATCCACCTCTATGCAGACTATACCATTCTGTATACATCTGGCCCTTCTTTGGAAACTGTGTTAACAAACCTTCAAACGAGCTTAAATGCCATAAAACACCCCTTCCGAGGCCTCCAACTGCTTTTAAATGCTAGTAAAACTAAATGCATAATCTTCAACCGATTGCTGCCCGCACCCACCCGCCCGACTAGCATCACTGCTCTGGACGGTTCTGACTTAGAATATGTGGACAACTACAAATACCTAGGTGTCTGGTTAGACTGTAAACTCCCCTTCCAGACTCATATTAAGCATCTCCAATCCAAAATTAAATCTAGAATCTGCTTCATATTTCACAAACAAAACCTCCTTCACTCATGTTGCCAAACATACCCTCGTAAAACTGACTATCCCACCGATCCTTGACTTCGACGATGTCATTTACAAAATAGCTTCCAACACTCTACTCAGCAAACTGGATGTAGTCTATCACAGAGCCATCAGTTTTGTCACCAAAGCCCCAAATACTACCCACCACTGCGACCTGTATGCTCTCGTTGGCTGGCCCTCGCTACATATTCGTCGCCAAACCCACTGGCTCCAGGTCATCTACAAGTCTATGCTAGGTCCCTGCCTTATCTCAGCTCACTGGTCACCATAGCAACACCCACCCGTAGCAGGCGCCCTAGCAGGTATATTTCACTGGTCACCCCCAAAGCCAACACTTCCTTTGGCCACCTTTCCTTCCAGTTCTCTGCTGCCAATGACTGGAACGAATTGCAAAAATCACTGAAGCTGGAGACTTATATCTCCCTCTCTAACTTTAAGCATCAGCACCATCTCCACAGAGGAATTCTAGAGCTCTGTCAGTGACCACCTCCCTGACCAAGGCCTTTCTCCCCCGATTGCTCAGTTTGGCCAGGTGGCCCGCTCTAGGAAGAGTCTTGGTGGTTCCAAACTTCTTGAGGACCTTCAATGCTGCAGAAATGTTTTGGTACCCTTCCCCAGATCTATGCCTCAACAAAATCCTGTCTCGGAGCTCTACGGACAATTCCTTCGACCTCATGGCTTGGTTTTTCCTCTGACATGCACTGTCAACTGTGGGACCTTATATAGACAGGTGTGTGCCTTTCCAAATCATGTCCAGTCAATTGAATTTACCACAAGTGGACTCCAATCAAGTTGTAGAAACATCTCAAGGATGATCAATGGAAACAGGATGCACCTGAGTTTAATTTGAGTCTCATAGCAAAGGATCTGAATACTTATGTAAATAAGGTATTTCTGTTTTAAATGTTTAATAATTTTGCAATAATTTCAAAAAAACTGTTTCAGCTTAGTCATTATGGGGTATTGTGATGTCATTATGGGGTATTGTGATGTCATTATGGGGTATTGTGTGTAGATTGCTGAGGAAATGTATTTTTTTTAACCCATTTTAGAATAAGGCTGTAAAGTAACAAAATGTGGAAAAAGTCAGGGGGTCTGAATACTTTCCGAAGGCACTGTATGTGAACACAGTGTTTTTATGTCCTGTGGTTAAAAAGATCAGATGAAAAATATAAAAATGTAATGTCATTTAAAGTAAACACAATGAGATGAAGCGGTGACGCGGGGAGCAGGACAACTGCACTCCACCCTGGCTTTTTACTTAACCACCAACATGGAACAGGACAACTGCACTCCACCCTGGCTTTTTACTTAACCACCAACATGGAACAGGACAGCGTCTGGACAAGAACACACAACGACATTAATGCAGACACAGGGAACACACGGGGAAGCAGACAGTTATTGATAGGACAATCAACAAAGGGAAGGAGTCCAGGTGAGTCCAATGAGCGCTGCTGCGCATAATGAGCGCCAGACAGGGAGAGCGGGAGCAGGCGTGACATGAATGATGTCATAGGGTAGGATTGTGTGGGACCTTTTATTTTGAACCACAGAACGTTGAAACACACCGATTTGACATATTTCAGATATGTGAACAGATACAGAGCCTCAGAATTGAAAGATCCGGCCCCAGATAAGGAGCTACTTCCCTATAAAATACATTGTAACGTCAAATGGTATATTCAAGGGATCACCTTTACCTCTCTGCCTTTGTGCCTCAGTATCCTTGCTATTTACTCCATAATGGATGGCATTTTGTATAGATTTATATGTATAGATTCACCTGCGTAATGTAAACACACGAACAGTCATGTTTACAAAGTCATTATTCCATAACATGTACCCCTGTGCCCCAATTATCTACAAACCATCATTAAGGTTTTGTATGTCTGGATGTGTGTGTGTTGACCAGCCGTATGTCTGTATTCCAGCCATGCTATCTACTACTCTATAATGGGTGCGGTGGTGTTGGTAGCAGCCTACATGCAGGTGGCCTTCTGGACCCTGGCGGCAGGCAGGCAGGTCAAACGCCTCAGGAAGCTCTTCTTCCACTGCATCATGCAGCAGGAGATCGGCTGGTTCGACGTCAACGAGACGGGAGAACTCAACACCCGCCTAACAGAGTGAGGAGATACCTATATGAATGGATTGGCGTTTATAGGGGAAGGTGTTTTACATTGATACCATCTGGATGTAGCTTCAGGGTTTAAACAGCCCTGTTCAATCAAATATGTGGAGTGTGTGTGTATCTGTGTGTGTGAATGTGTGTATGTGTGTGTGTGTATGTACGTGTGTTTGCGTATGTGTGTGTGTGTATGTGTGTGTGTGTGTGTGAGTGTATGTGTATGTGAGTGTATGTATGTGTGTGTGTGTGTGTGTGTGTGTGTGTATGTGTTTTATTCGGTATTTCCTCCCCTCCACAGTGACATCTATAAGATCAACGAG